>NW_008666513.1:1317-17610 GCF_000695815.1 Acanthisitta chloris | reverse complement strand
GGTCCTTGGATCCGCCGGCAGAGCCGGAGCTGCGTGTCTGGATGCCGAAGCCAGGGTGTGGTTTCACCTATGGGGATGCTCGGCAGTCTCCCCTTTCTAGGTTTTTCTTGCCCTGTGCGGACACGACTCTGAGGCAGGCGCATCCCAAAGAGACAGGTTCAGGCTGTTGCTCCCGGGGGGTTTCACTCACGGTAGGAGGTGGATGCTGATCCTCTGGCTGCCCTGATCCCCCCACCAATCCTTCTCGTCCCTGCACGTGGCTTGCTTGGTGCTGTGGCTCTGAAGCACAGCGACTTCCTGCTGCTCGCTCAGGGTGCTGGGAGCTGCTGGGCTGTCAGCAGGCATTTTCAGCTCGTTTAGAGGCTTTGTTGTGCTGGAGCTGTGCTCTTAGGGAGGTTTCCCTTAGTTGCAGATGCTGAGGGATGGAAATGTCCTTCCTGAAGTGTCTGGGGGCAGAGGGAGGACACCCTAAATTGCTTTTCACCCCAGAGACAATGGTGCTCTTGCTCTTGAGCTGTTCTGCTGGAAGTCACTGCTCAGTGCTCTGGTCTCTTGCTGGTTTCCCCCATACACCAGCCTTGGGGAACAGGGAGCATGAGCACCTCTTATTTTGGGAGAATTTCACCCTGCCATTTGCATGTTTTGTTGTCCTTTTCTGCAGTCCCATGCTGGGTGGGATGTGACAGTGCCACATGTGGGTTGCTCCTGCTCTGGACCCACCATGTGCTGCTGTCTGTTAACAGCACCCCGGGCTGCCTTAAAAATGGGAAAATATTTTAGTGCCACTTTAATCACTTGGATAAGCTGTGAAGGGTGATGGAGCTTTATCCCGCTGGGGATAAAGCTGCTGGGCTGTACTGCCTGCACAGGGCTGGAAATCCCATGGGATGGTCCTCATCTTGCCCAGCTCCCTATTCCCTATGTGCCTCCTCTTCTCCCAGCCACATCTGCAGCAGATGGGGCTCAGCATGGGCTTTGTGGGTCAAACACTTTGTACCCGACAGTTCTACTGCGTCTAAGACCCAACTGCAAGACCTGTGCACCAAGGCCCTCTCCGCTTGTCCAGGATTGCTGACACGGGGGAAAGGGACATCCAGGAATTACAGCAGCTCTTGGTGTGGGGGCTGGAGCTGGCATCGTGGCCTGCTAGTGTATCGGGTCCATGGTGAGGTGTTTGACACCTTTGCCAGGCAGTCAGGCTCAGGGTGCTGAGTTCAGCCTCTCACGTTGTTTGGAAAGTTCAGGTTTTGTGGCAGATGCACGCAAAAAGGGGCACTGACCTTTGAGAAAACTTCCTGGAAAGCAGGACTTGTTGGGGACAGTGAAAGAGCAGCATGACAGAGAAAATGCCGACTCAGCAGGCACTGCCTGAGAAGGGTTGGAGGTTGGCTTTAGTGTGTCACAATGCAGGTGCTGGAAGGGGCAATAGCCATGGTTTGGGCTTTGAGCTGTGAGTTGGGCCTTGGGAAGGAGAAGACCTGATCTGAGAAATACAGCATTTGTCTCTGCGGGTGCAGGTGATGCTTCCTGTCCCTCAGGGTGATGCTGGGGCTGGAGCTGCTCTCAGCGGGGGTTGGCACCATCCTTGTCTTCCAGGATTTTTAGCTGTGTCTGGCTGAAAAATGGCCTCCGGCTGTCTGTAAGGTTTGTGGTTCCCTCCAGCAGCCAGAGTCCTCCTGGGCCTGCCTCAAGGGGGTTCATTTTCGAGGCCTTACTGGGCTTACTTTTTCTTTTCCTGGCTGTTGGGAATTGAGGCTTGAAGTTCTGCCTGCAAGGAGGGGTGAAAGATGTAAACATACCTGGTCCTGGTTTAACCTAAAGCCAGTGGGCTTTTAGCTTCCTTTTTCCCAGTCTGGCAGTGACAAGGGTGGCTTGAGGGCATTGAGATCTCCTCAGCAGGTGATGGGGTCCAAAACCTCTGTGCAGGCCATGGTTAGAACAAGAGAGTGTGGTGCTGCTTTTAATTTAACAGCATACACCTCCCACCTGTGCTGGAGTCTTCCAGGGGAGCGAAGCTTCAGAGTCTGGGTGGCAGAGTCCGGGCCCAGGGCAGCATCCTGTGCTTCAGCCCTGCTCGGAAGGGGATTCAGATCAGTGCTGCGAGAGGGATCATGGAGCTCCTGAAGTAAGTTCAGTGGAGGGGTACAAAGATGCTGAGGGGACTGGAGCTTCTCTCTCATGAGGACAGGCTGAGGGATCTGGGCCTGTCCAGTCTCGAGAAGGGTCTGAGAGGGTTCCTCAGCAATATCTATCAATACCTGCAGGGAAGTGTCAGAGGCTGGATCAGGCTCTGCTCTGTGGTGCCAAGCAGTAGGCCAAGAGGCAGTGGGCAGAAACTGAAGCACAGGAAGTTCCACGGAACATGAGGAAGAACTTCTTCACTGTGCAGGTGACCATACACTGGCACAGGCTGCCCAGAGCCGATGTGGAGTCTCCCTCACTGGAGATATTCCGGAACCATCTGGATGCAATCCTGTGCCATGTGCTCTAGGATGACCCTGCTGAAAGCAGGGAGTTTGGACTAGATGACCCACTGTAGTCCCTTTCAGCCTGACCCATTCCGTGAAACCATGTCAGCCTTGTATGTGGCATGATGGTGAGATGGTGGCTGCCATGGCATTGGAAAGATGCTCTCTGACAGTGCTGAGGACTGTAGAGCTCAGCACCTGCTCGCACCTGGCCCCAGACAGCCACCAATCCCTTCACTGGTCAGCTGACCCATCTTGGCAGGATGCCTGAGCCTGGGAAAGAAGGTGCAGCTTTAGGTCTGCATGGTCTCCAAAGATTGTTGGGGAGGTAGAGAAGAGAGGTGCTAGTGGAGGTACTGAGAGAGAAGCAATATGTTGTTCTGATGCCTTTGCACCAGTCTGTGGGATGCCCACTTCTCCTAGTAACTCTGGACATGCCCCTTGTGTGGGATCTGGAAGGGTCAGGGTGGGTGGGAAGTGCATGTGGGTCCTTGTGCTGCCTTATGGTTGTTCTGCCTCCAGATGTAGCTCCTGGGCCCTCCACAGGTGCATTGTTGCACCTGAGCTACATAGTCCAGAAGGGCAGTAGGGTTTTTGGGGTGTTTATCCATGTTTCTGGAACAACATGTGCCGAGAAGAGTGGACAGTGGAGATTTTCTGAGATTACAGGACCATGGAATGGTTTAGGTTAGGTGGGTTCTCACCTGAGCAGAGCAGAGGGGCACAATCCCCCACCACCACCTGCTGCCCACACTGTAGGGATGAGGCCAACACACAGTTGGTTTCTGGCTGCCAGTGCACATGGCCAGGGCATGTTGAGCTGCTCATCCAACCAACACCCCCAAGTCTTTCTTGCCAGGGCTGCTCTTGGTCCATTCTCTGCAATTTGTGCTTGTGATTACCCTAGCCCAGATGTAGGACCTTGCACTTGGCCTTGGTTCACTCAGGCCCAACCTTTCTGGCCTGTCCAGCGCACACACAGCTCACTGGCATCAGCAAACTTGCTGAGGGTGCTTTAGTCAAACTGTTGTCATTGATGAAGATATTAAACAGTGCTGGTCCCAGTAAGGACAAGTGATGCCTGAGTATGAGTTGCATTATCCTAAGCAGAAACATAAGCAGGTCTGAAGGGCTTCCCCAGGGTTACCAGGCAGGTAGTGTCACCTTCTCCCTCCACCTTAGCAAAAAAACCCAAACAAGCCCTGAGGAGTAATGTGTTGCAGAGCCATGAGCTGCACCCTTGGGTGCTCCAGGGTCCATGGATGCACTGGGGTGGGTGTGCCCAGTGTGACATCCCTGGCAGCAGCCCCTGGCTGTGGCACTGTTCAACCCAGAGTTGCTCCATGCAGCCTACGTGGGTGAAGCCACTTGATTTGCTCCAAGCGTTGCCCTGTGTGCTGGGGCAGTGGGTTCTCCCCTGCACTCTGTGTGTTGCCAGAGGAGCTGTGGCTGTGTTGCTGCCCAGCTTTGGACAGGGGTTTGCGGGACCTGGCACAGGTTGCCCAGAGAACCTGTGGCTGCTCCATTCCTGGAAGTGTTCAAGGACAGGTTGGATGGAGCTTGAAGCAACCTGGGCTAGTGGAAGGTGTCCCTGGCCATGGCAGAGAGAGGTGGAACAAGATGAGCATTAGGTCCCTTCCAACACGAACCATTCTATGATTCTCTGATCTGCTCTGCACCATGAGGGGCTCTGGGAAATGCTGGAGAGGACCAGACTTGGTGGGACACTCAGTGCCATGCTCAGACCCTCCAATTGGGACATGTCTGAGCCATTCCTGTCCTAACCTGGAGGCATGGAGAGAGCCCAGAGTACAGCCGGGCAGAAGCACCCTCGTATTGCACAAGACTTGTGGGATGTTTACAAAACAAACATGATAAAATAGGGGGATGAGGGGATAAAATGGTCCATTGTGTGCCAGCAGGCTGCCAGTCGGTACATTCCTCTGGCCGTGTCCTGTGCTCAACCAGCACAGCCTGTCCTGTCTCCTGACCGAACTGCATGTCTGACTGTTTCCCTGGGAAGAGTCTCCATGGTCTGTGTGTTGTGGGTCTGCAGCAGCTGCTCTCCAAACCAGGGTGCAGAGGCTGCTTGTCCCCTGTGCAGAGGACTCCCTTGCTTATGGCTCACTGGCTGTTGCTGGCACAGCTGAGAGAAGGGACTGTCCCATCCTGGAGCTGATGCATGCTGGCATCATGCTGCACCCAGTCAATGGGTTTGAGGACTTCTGTGACCCTAGCTGGGCTTTCCTGAGCACAAGTGTGAGCACGTGCAGGGGTTGAACCACACCACATGTGTGCTGCAGCATTGGTGCCATTTGCTGGATGAGAGCACTGGCATATCTTCAAAAATCTGCGCATCATCCTTGAACCCCTTCTTAGCATCACCTGAGGTCTTGATGGGCTGCCCCAAGTGTGGGGGCTTTATTCTCTGCCTGGTCCTTAAGGCAGCTGCTGGTCTCTGCTCTGGTCCCCCCCCTGCTGAGGTCCCATATGGATGTGCCACCACTTCATTAACTCTCCAGAAATCAGCCTTTATCCCTGCAGCAAGGCCAGGTGCTGCATGAGCTGTGGTGGGACTCCATGTCCTTGTGTGCTTTGCAGAGGCCTGAGGGAGGAGCCCATGCCCTAGTGGAAATTCCTGGTGGGAACAGGCAGAGTCAGGCCAGAAATGAGCTCAGAACCTGGTGGGTGTGTGTGTGATAGATCTGGAGATTGGTGCTCACTGCCTTAGGGAGATGAACTCCAGCTGCATATGCAGCTGGTGGCTGTGCAGGCCATGGAGCCACGGGCAGTGGCCGAGGAGCAACCTCCAGTATTTTCTTTGACCTGGTAGCAAAAGTGCACCAGCTCATGGGAGGCTTGTCCTTGTCCCCAGCTTTCTCCTTGGTTTCCACAGCCTGCACCCACTGCTTGGGTCTCTTGTTTGTCTTGTTCCTCTTTTTTTTTTTTTGCAGTGGAAAGGACAAACCCAGTCTCATTTCCTCCAAAAAATGGGGAATGTATCCACATTGGTCCAGCTCTGGAATTCATTACAGTGTCTTTCAATTAATGTCATTATGCAGATTGTCTCTCCTAGTTAAGTACTTCTCAGGAGCAGCAGCTTCAGCAGGTGGAACAGCTGCTTTCTATGGGCACTGCTGTAATACCTATTTTCGTCTCATCCTCACAGCCGTGGAGGAAGGAAGGGTTTCACTGGAATTTGGTTTTACCAGTGGCCACCAGCTCTGCCCACCGTGGCCATGGTGTTCCCCAGCCATCACACACACACAGGCACACACACAAAGGTGACCCTCTGACCCCACAGTTGCTCTGGCAGTTGTCTGTATCTCCTGGTCCCTCCAGCAGCCACCTGGTCCCATGGTCTCACCTCCAGGGACACTAGCCCTCGGGATGGATGCTGACAGTGACAGAGCAGGGCATGGAGACCTTATGGGTTGGGATGGATTGAACATAGAAGTGTTCAAGACCAGGCTGGACAGGGCTTGGAGAAACCTGGTCCAGTGGAAGGTGTCCCTGCCTATGGCAGGGGGGGGAGCAAGATGAGCTTTAAGGTTCTTCCAACCCAAACTGTTCTATGATTCTATTTTAAACAGCACGGGTCCCAACACTGACCCCTGAGGATCAGCACTTGTCACTGGCCTCCCCTTGGACATGAAGGCATGGGCCACTACTCTGACTGTCACCATCAGCCAATTCTCCCGAGTTTCTGTAACAGACTCTGTGCTGACATCAAGTAGTGGTGATGCCCATGGGGGCTGCACGTGTCCAGCACCCCAAAATCCGGGCCAGCAGCAAGCAGTCACTCTAGAGCCACCAGCATTTCGTGTGGCCACCACCTCTGTCCCTTTGTGCCCTACTTCAGGCACATCTGAATGAGAGCAGCTGCTAATAGATATATAGGCATTTGCAGGGTCTGTGTGGATGAGGTGTGAGCAGACATTGCTGCAGCTCCTACACAGAGCTGCTGGGGAGCCGAGGCTGCACCACATATCCCTGGAGAGCTGCTGGGAGCATCTCACAGAGAGCTGTGTCAGTGCAGCATCAGCGATGCTGTCCGGCATACTTTGGACTGTGAGGCAGTGCTGAAGAAGCAAAAGCAGCCCAAGGATTTTCCTTTTCATCTGAGAAACCTCATTTTTATGAAAAAAACCCTGAGCTTTAGTGATACTGTGCTCTTAAAAAATGTCCTTTAGTTACATTGCAGGGAGCGGGATGGACCATCCTGCGTGTCTCTGGTGGGCTTATGGCAAGTGTTGGCCACTCCAGCATCACTGGGGCTCCAGGGTCAGCAGGTGCATGGCCTGGCTGCTCTCTCCGTGTCCCATTCTTGCTCTTGAGATACTCAGTGCCCTGGAGATGGGGCCTGTAGAGTCAGAGAGGACAGCACAGCTTGTTTCAGCTCTGGTAGGGCTGCAGGGAGCAGGACCAGGAGGGACCTGTGGGTACTCCACCATACTCATGGCCTGGCATGATGAATCTCCAAGCTGGGGGGTGCTGTGGAGCCAGACCATGTGTGTTAATGCACATGGTGGTGGTGAGATCTCTCTGGGATGGAGAGGCTCTGGGGTGCCCAGGCCTGTCCCACAGCATTGTACTTTTCCCCACTGGGGCTGCTAGCTTGCCTGCAGTGGTCAGAGCTGGCCAGCATGGGTCCCTTCAACAGAATCCTTCTGCACAGAGGTTTTGAAGCCAGAGCATGTTGAGTATTTGGGGGAAAGGATTGGGATTGTCTTATTCTTAGGCCCATGTGGCACTTCCTTCTTGCTGCCAGCCATTGGGTGACTCCATCCTGCCTCGGCTTCAGGTGGCAGCCCCTCTTCCCAGGTCTCTGGGTTCCCTGGGAGTGCTGTGCTGCACTCAGGGACAGCCCTATCCCCTCTGGTGCCTTCTGCAGGTGACACGAGGCTCACAGCCATAGGTGCCTTGCAGTGCTCAGAACAGTAAGCTCACTGCCAAAGGGTAAACCCTGGGCTTGAATTTGACTTTTTCCTGTATGAGTGGGGCACTCTGAGTCAGGGACCTGTGCTGGGGCAGCCATGGCTCAGGCTGGTGATGGAGATGTGCTGGGGGACAGGAGCCTGTGCAGTAGGGCGGGGCTGGTTTAGCTGTTTTGGAGAAGGGCTGGAAGAGCCATGGCTTTGCCAGTCAAGCTTCCAGCTGCCAGGTGCTCCCACCCTGTACTGGGCACAGAGCTGGGCAGGGAGGATTGGTAGGGAGGTCCCAGGAGGTTACAGGTGAGAAATCACCTGTGTTTGCCTCTGGACTGTAGCTTGGGCACGGTTTGGCAGGGACTCAAGTGCCACATGGCAGGAGATGCCAGGAGGAGTACCAGGCTGGACAGTTTTGGGATGGCATAGGTGCTGGTGAGAGACATCCAACCCTTGGAGCATTTGTGCTCCTGCCCTGTGGAGGGCCATGCTCTATTGGAGATGTGACTGCATAGGCCCAGGGGTCAGGCTTCCAGCAATGCCATCCATGGGCCCTGGGAACAGGGCTGCAAAACAGCCAGCAGTGATTTATTGAGTGCAGCTCACATCAATTTCGTGTCATCCTGTGCTGGGACAGGGTGACAGCTGCCTGGCCTTGGCAAGGAGCAGGGACACCTTCCACTAGACTAGGTTGCTCCAAGCCCCATCCAACCAGGCCTGGAACACTTCCAGAGATAGGGCAGCCACAGCTTCTCTGGGCAGCCTGTGCCAGTGCCTCAGCATCCTCACAGGGAAGATCTTCCTCCCCATACCTAATCTAAACCTACTCTCTGTCAGTTTGAATCCATTCCCCCTTGTCCTGTCACTCCAGGCTCTTGTAAAAAGTCTCTCTCCATGTTTCTTATAAGCTCCCTTCAGGTACTGGAAGGCGACAGTTAGATCACCCCAAATATTCTCTTTTCCAGGCTGAACATTCCTAGTTCACTCAGCCTTTCCTGGTATGAGAGGTACTCCATCCCTCTAATCATCTTGATGGCCTCCTTTGGACTCTTTCCAATAGCTCCATGTCCTTCCTATGCTGGGGACCCCAGAGCTGGAGGCAGCACTGCAGGTGGTTCTCACCTGAGCAGAGCAGAGGGGCAGAATCACTTCTCTCACCTGCTGCCCACACTGCTGGGGATCAGCACAGCACATGGTTGGTTTCTGGTTGCCAGTGCACGTGGCTGGGTTGTGTCCAGCCTCTCACCCATAAGCACCCCTGGGTCCTTCTCGGCAGTGCTGCTCTTGATCAGCTCATCCCCAGACTGGATTGATGGTGGGGGTTGCTGCAACCCAGGTGCAGCACCAGCACTTGGTCTTATTAAATATCATGAGATTACCCTGGGCCACTGCTCAAGCTTGTCCAGGTCCTTCTGGATGGTTCTGTCCTTCAGGTTTGTCACCTGCACCACTCAGCTTGGTGTTATCTGCAAGCCTCTTAAGGTTCCCTCAATCCATTTGTGTATTAATGAAGATATTAAATGACAGTGGTCCTGATATGGACCCCTGAGGGATACCACTTGTCACTGGTGTCCATCAGGAATCTGAGCCACCGACCACTGTCCTCTGGATGTGACCGTTCAATCACTTTCTTATCCATCTAACAGTCCACCCATGGAATCCATCTCTTCAGTTTAGAGAGTAGGATGTTGTGGGGGACTGTGTCAAAGGCTTTACTGAAGTACAGATAAAGGGCATATGTAGTCCTTCCCTTGTCCACTGACAGAATCACTTGATCATAAAAGGCCACTGGGTTGGTCAGGCAGGACTTGAACTTGGTGAATCTGTGCTGTCTGTCCCAAATCACCTCCCTGTCGTCCATGTTCCTTAGCACAGCTTCTAGGAGCATCTGTTCCATCATCTTCCCAGGCACAGAGGAGAGGCTGACTGGTTGATAGTTCCCAGGATCCTCCTTACTACCCTTTTTAGGATAGGTAAATGTTCCTCTTTTCCAGTCATGAATGATTTCCACCATTCAGTGTTGCTTTCAGAGAGCAGTGATGCAGGAGGAGCTGAGCACATTGCAGATGCTGCTGTGGGTGCTGGGACAGTAGGGACACATGCAAGCCATCCTGGACTATAGCATGTGGTGTTCCCAGCCCAGTCTGTTTAGGACAGCATGAGCAGTTTTGTGTCAGCCTCTCGGCTGTGGGCAGCCTGGAGGCAGGTGCCACAGTAGGGGAAGGATTTGGGGCGGGGAGCAAGGCCTTGCTCATGGAGATGTGCTGTCTTCAATCTCTCATGTGGGAAAGCAAAGGAGACTCCTGGCTCCAGCAGCCCATCTCTTCCTGGAAGAAGCGTCCATCACACCTGAACCTGTTGGCTTTCACACAGCCAGCAGATCCCATGATGTGTTCTGGGATTGCTGAGGGGGACACCTGCAGATTCTGAGAGCTCTTCAGCAATTGCTCTCTGGTGTCAGCTGATTAAAGCCTGAGAATTTCTTAATTTCCTAAAGCCAAGTTGTGTGTTGAACCCTAGTCCACAGGAGATGTCCCTTGTGGATCCCTGACTGCTTCCCTTTCTCTCCCCATGCCCTTCCCCACTGTTCCCTGCAGTGGTTTCTGGGTGCACTGAGGCCTGGACACCCTTTGGCTGCTAGACTTTGCTGCAGGACACAAAAGGGAAATGAAAAAGAGAAGTGGTGTATATTGCTGAGCCGTTGGAACAGGTCAGAAAAACCTTGGGGACTTGCTGACATGGTGGGTATGGAGGAACTGTTGACTCAACTGGGCACAAAAATCTGCTTATCAGAAAGCAGCATAAATTGTCTTCCCATTTTGAGGTTGGTATTAACTGAGAGAAAACCCAGAAAAGCCCTAGATAAACTGAGGTTTTAAGCCAGTAAAGAGCTGCTGGGATGAGTTTGGCCATGGTTGGTGGTTCCTGCAGGTTTCTGGCGCTGATGGCCAAAATCCTCACTGCTGTCTTGTGCTGATACTCAAACCTTCTTCCCCATCACCTCTGCATCTTGCCCACATGGCCTCCCACCAGCATGTGTTTACAGGTGATAAACCTGATTTGAGTCCCAGGGAGGCTGCTGAAGGCAGCAGGTGAAAGGCTGTGGCAGCTCCTGCTTCATGCCCCAGGGATGCCATGTCACTGCTGGGACGACCCAGAACATCCTCCTGTGCTGCTCAGCCCAAGGCCATCTGCAGTGTTGGCATTTGAGCAGCAAGCTGAAAGGTGGTGGGGTGGGCTTTACCCACTGGTGTGGTGCTGAGCATGTGGTAAGCTGGCATCAGCAGAGGGATGGGTCCTGCTCACTGCTCTGACAAGCCTAACCCAGTTCTGCCATAGCACTGGGGTGCTGCACAACCACAGCGATTTCATGCATTGGATGCAGCTCGGAGCTGTGCTGCTGGAGAGTGTTGGCAGATCTCGGAGAGGGGAAGAGGGGCCCTTTGCATCCTCCTACATCACCCAGCATGGGCAGGATGCAAGGCTGGGAGACCAGTGCAGGCAGCACTCACAGGAAAGCAGAAGTCAGTTTGGTTTGGCTGTAAATGATCCAAAGCAGGAAACATGCCAGCACCCACAGGACTAGCAGCCGTAAAGGAGGTGGAGCAGGAGGTGGCTCCCTGGGTGGGAAGCCTGAATCCCCAGGGGTCCTTGTGGGGCTGCCAGTGAGCTTTGTGGGACAGGTTTGGGCCCAGCACTGCTGATCTGAGGTGACTCCAGTGGGCAAAGGTCTCAGCCTTCTGCCCCAAAAGGCTTGGGAATGCTGCCTAGAAAGGGCTGGGGTGGGTGAGCCTCCAGCCTGCCAGGACAGCAGCATGACTGGGGCTGGGGGCTGCACTGGGGCATTCAGAGCACCTGTTCCCCATGCAGCAGCCGCAGCATTCCTGTCCTGTTGGCATTGTGTGCCCTGGGCTCTGATCGTGCTCCTGACATGGGCCTGGAGCATGGTCATGTCATGCCTGGGGCTATCCCACACAGGCTGCCAGCCTTACTGCCCTGCTCACACGTTCCTATGCCTTCTAACACTGTGCCACCTTGTTCCTCACAGTCAGGACAGTTCAATGAAGACATGATCCCAACGGTGGGCTTCAACATGAGGAAGATCACCAAGGGGAATGTTACTATAAAGGTAAGGTGCAGGTGTTACTGCTGGGGAGGGCTCTTGGGATGAAAGGTGGAGGGCAAGGAGATTAGTGGCTCTTCTGCTGGAGACTGAATGATGACAGGAACCTCATCAGCATCTGGGAATCATAGAATAAAATCATAGGTTGGAAAATCCCTCTGAGATCATCGAGTCTAACTGTTCCCCCAGCACTGCCAAGGTCACCACTAAACTATGTCCCCAAGTGCTGTATCCACGTGTTCTTTGAACCTTTCCAGGGATTCTGATTCCGTGATCTGAAAGATTTGCCTGGTTAGGTCCTGCAGGTACCCACTGGAAGAGGTGGTGGGAAGGGATGTAGGAGCTTCAGACTTGTGCAGTAAGAGCCAGTCCAGGCTGCAAAGCTGGAGGTTTCCTTATACCTCTGACTTGCTGGTGGGGACTCATGGATGTGGTCACCTTGCTGAGGGTGGGAGTGCTGGGAAAAATAGGTCATGGCTTGCAGTGGTGGTCTCTGCCTTGAGAGCAAAGGGAAAGGAGGGTTCTAACCCTTCTGGATCTTTCAAGGGCCCCAGGTTGGACTGGGAAATAGAGGTGGGATGGGCTTGAAAAGTTGACTGGGGATCTCCAACAGCTGCAGGAACACTTCCAACAGTGTGCTGAGTGTTCTGAAATGAGAAAGGCCTCGGGGAAAGGCCAGGAGGTGCATGAGGAGGAGCACCCAGCTTGGGCCAGGCAGTCACTCCATACCACCTGAGACACATTGCAGGGGGTTCAGCACCCTCCAGCTGTCCTTCCCAACATATCTCCCTGCTTTATCTGGTCAGGAGCCTTTTCCTGAGGTTTGAGCTGAAGAGGAGGGCATGTGGGTGGGTTTGGTGCATGGCCAGTGCTCTGGCCAGGTGGCTGTATGGGGCAGGACCTTGGGCAGGATGGTGGGGTGATGTGCAGGACACTGGGGTAACGCTGCCCTCTCCCTATCACAGCTGTGGGACATCGGGGGCCAGCCACGGTTTCGCAGCATGTGGGAGCGATATTGCCGTGGAGTGAGTGCCATCGTGTGAGTATCCTGGGGAGCCACAGCCCCGCTGTCACCCCTGCTTACAGCGGGAGGCACAGTTCTGGTCTTCCACCCTGGGATACTGGATACCTGGGGAAGCTGTGGTGCCTTTGCTGCTGGAGTTGGACACCTGTGTCAGGAGTTAAAATCAGAGAATCATCATGGAATCATTCAGGTTGGAGAAGGCCTCTAAGGTCATCAGGTCCAACCATTAACCCAGCACTGCCATGTTCACCACTAAACCATGTCCCCAGATGTTTTTGGAACCCTTCAGGGATGGCGACTCCACCACTGCCCAGTGCAGTCTGTGCCAGTGCCTGACCACCCTTCCAGGGAAGAAATTTTCCCTAATACACAACCTAAACCTCTCCTGATGCAACTTGAGGCTGTTTCCTCTTGTCCTGTCACTTGTTCCCTGGGAGCAGAGCCTGACCCCACCTGGCTGCACCTCCTGTCAGGGAGTTGTAGAGGGAGAAGGTTTCACCTGAGCCTTCTTTTCTCCAGCATTACTCAGCCTGGCTCTGTTCCTTGTATCTTGCCCTTCCAGGCTCCTCTGCACTGGCTGTTCATGGCAGGGGCTGAGCAAAGCCCCACTGGTGAGGCTCAGCCCATTCCAGAGGCTGATTCCAGGCTGGGGTGTTTATGTGCTGCCAGATAAATCTTGTGCCAAGGGCAGTAGTATCAGTGCAATGCCTGCTGCTGAGTCAGCATATCTGAGTGTCCCTACGTGTCCCCTGCTTGCAGACGGTGCAGTAAGTACAATTCCAGGGAGTCCGGGCCGGGGGTGAGCCTGTCAAGATGCTCGTGGGCAGCAGGCTCTGAAGGACAATTACTGATCCTGGGAGATCACATTGGGGTTACTTAAACCCAGTCAGAAAATCGGGTTTATGGGATCTTCCCCAGCTGACCATGCCTTGGGATTTGGAGGGCTGCTTTCTGTGTTGCCCTTCCCAGCTGTACATCTTGGAGGTGGGGAGGAGTGTGGGACCACTTGTCCTGCGTGTTGGGGCAGTAGTGTCTGCTTCTGCCCTTGCGGATTGTCATCATGGTGGGACATAGCCCTGACACATTTTATTACAATGAGCTTTGCTGGAAATGACAAAATCTCAGTCTTTTCACTCCTTTTGTTGCCTCCTTCCATAATGTTGTAATTTTGGCCCACCTGGTTGAGAGGAAATGAGGGGACCTGTGGCCATCCAGGTCACAGTCCAGTCTGCCCTCCTAGCATTGGGCTGGGATACTGGATACGTGGGGAAGCTGTGGTGCCCTTCTCTCCTGCCTGGTTTGCCTAGGGCTCAGGGCAGTGCCTGAGGGATGTTTTTCCCTTGACACAGCTGTTCCCTTTTTCTTGTGTTCAGCACTTCAATAGTTAAAGGCTCTTTACGTATTTTTAATAACCCCCCAAGGCCTGATGAGCTGACTGGTGTTTCTCACTTCTAGCTTCTTGATCTTTAAAATCAAGGCTGCTTTGATTGGTTCCTCACCCCAGTTTTGGCTTCACTGACATCCTTTGCAGTATGGGTGTTGACCTGTAAGAGCAAAATCCTTCCCCAGTCTCCCTGTCTGCATAGAGCAGCATCGCCGACCCACGCATTGCTGACTGCTGGCTTTGTGTCCCTTTGCTCTATGCCCCATTCTGAAATTGCCCCATTGAGCAGGTCCTTCCCCCTCTTGGGTTGACATCTCTCCATCAGCTCCTCTTGCCTTCTCCACTTGTTCTCTCTCCTGGGTGTCTCATATGCACATGAACCTTGGCCATTTGGGAACAACGTGCGTCCTGCAGCTTCTCCTGCCCAGGCAGTGCCTGGGCTTCCCTTGCCCAGCCTGTCCCTACTGTCAGCAGGTGGACCCCTGCAGGGATGGGGGCAGGGTGGTTTTCCACTCCCCTGGGAGACACAAGGGGCTCTCAGCCCCGCTGCCATCCTTGGGAAGAGGCAGGCTCCTGGGGAAAGGAGCCTGTTATCCATCACCTCCACATTCTGGCCCAGTCACCAGTGGGGACAGTGAGCTGCCAAGGGAGGAGGTTTGGTGGTGACAGGGACCTCAGCACAGCATCAGGGCATGGGAACCTGGGCACCTGTGCTCAGGGGTGTCTCTTTCCTTGCAGATACATGGTGGATGCTGCTGACCAGGAGAAGATAGAGGCCTCCAAGAATGAACTGCACAACCTGCTCGACAAACCGCAGCTCCAGGGCATCCCGGTGAGCCTGGGGCTTGATCAGTCTCCCCGAGATGTTCATCCCCTTCCTTGGGGGATCCCTTTCCCACTGCACTCCTGTGGGCACCGGGGCAGTGATGCTCTCTAGGCCAGAGCTGGGCCAAGCCACATGGAGGGAGCTTTTGAGCAGGGAGTGCAGCCCAGACGCCCACGTGTGAAATCTGTCCTCTCACATGGATTTGTGCCTGATTTATGGTGGGACATTAATGTCCTGTCTCCAAGGAGAGCAGTTGCTGGGCTCTGCCATGTGCAGGAGGTGGGACGTGGCACAACATGGAGCACGCTGCGCGTGCCGGGGTGGGATGTGTATGGAGCATCCCAAATCAGCATCCTTTGAAAGGAGCTAATTGAGGCTCTTGCCATGGATCCCAAACGTCCGCTGCCAGCTAAATTAAGCTCCTGACATACTGCACTGCATCTGCAGCCCTCTAAGCAATCTCTTTTGGGAGCAAGCCTCCAGTTTGGAATGAGAGGATGCTGCATTCCAGGATGCAGCAGACAGTGGCCGCAGCCTCAGCACTGTCCTGTCAGGTGACAGTTGCGTAGGTGCTCTGGAGGGATGGACTAGTCCTGCGGTGTGGTTATGTTCCTTGCACAGTCTGAGAATGCTTTTGTGAATGTGAAAAGCTTTGAAATCAAGAGGGATCAGTGGATGGCACAAGCAGCCGTTGCTGGTTTGGGCTGGCTGCCTGTGGAGTGGGGTCTGCCTGGCATCCACGGCTCACTCCCAATGGATAATGTCAGATTTAGCCACTTCCCTTGACTTTTTGCTCAAAGACAGTGAGGCTCCTGGGAAAACAACCTGGATGGCATGCCAGATGCTGGTACCTGTCAAGGAGGATGTGCTGTGGGGCTGTCTCCACACTGGGAGCAGAGTGCACAGGAGATACTGTGTACTAGCTAATTAAGGCAGTTAATTGAAGTGCTCCACCTCCTGATTGCTGCTGAAGGTCATTTCTCTGTCCGGACCAACTGGCAGAGTGGCCAGGGCTGTCTTGTGTCACAAGCAGGCTCTGCTTCTGGGTGGCAGAAGTAGGTTCCTGCCTGGTCTGGCAGCCAGGAGCTTCAGGTGTCCCCTGCTTTGCCCTGCAGGTCCTTGTCCTGGGGAACAAGAGGGACCTGCCTGGTGCCTTGGATGAGAAGGAGCTTATTGAGAAGATGTAAGTGTGCCAGTGGCCCGTGTGGCTGCAGTGGGACTGTGACACAGTGTGAGCCCCTATTCCTGCCATGTCCCCACCAGCACGGTCACCCGTCTGGAGTGGCACTGCGGGGCCCGGGGTGGGCTGGCCGAGATGGGGGACTGACGATATCCGAGGTGATGTCTTGTGGGGACAGGGAGAAGCTGGAGCTGCCGGTGCCAGGGCTAGGTCCCGCATGCCACATGGTGGCGTTGGGACCCGGCACAGCAAAGTGCGGCACGGCGCTGGGCGCTGGAGCCAGGCTCCCCAGGGATGCTGAGGTGGGGCTGGGGCTCCCCAGGGGCAGTGTGCTGAAGCTGGGCTCCCCAGGGGGACTGT
>NW_008666513.1:0-1266 GCF_000695815.1 Acanthisitta chloris | reverse complement strand
GCTCCCCAGGGGTACTGTGGTGGGGCTGGGCTCCCCAGGGGTGCTGCACTGGGGCTGGGGCTCCCCAGGGGTGCTGCGGTGGGGTTGGGACTCCACAGGGGTGCTGCTCCCATCAGCCTCCCATGACTGTACACCACTCCTGGCAACGGGTGCTGCACCCCCATCAGTCCTTGGGGCTGGGAAGTCAGACCCTGCTCTGGTGTGTGACACTCACTATCCACCTTCCTGTCCCTTCATCCTTTGCTGTGCCGACATGTGACCTCCGATGCTGCTGCTGCCCACCTCCACGCTGCCTCCCCAAGGGGATCTGGGACACTGTGCTGACTCACAGCATCTCCTCCCCTCCATCCACCCCTCAGAGACTTCCTGGTCTGTGAGCACCAGTGCAGCTCCTGTGTTGCCAGCCCTGTGCTGTTCCCAACCCTTTCCTGCCCTGTCTGTCCACCAGGCCTGGCTGGGGACAGCTGTGGGGTTTTGTGGCCAGGCTCTCCGTGGGGTTGGGTCCCTCCTGCCCTATCACAAAGCACTCCCAGACTGTCTCTGCCCCTCAGTCACAGGCACAGAGCGCTGGTACCTTCACCTGACTCGTGCAGCTCCTTGTGAGCCTGGGGGACCCCTGCCCCTGCAGTGTCCCCTGTCTCTGAGCCCAGGTCCAAAGGGATTACTCGAGGGCTGCCCAGAGATGTCTGCCATGGCTGTTCCACACAGCCACAGCCCAGGGCCTGCAGTCAGTGCTTGCTCCTCTGCTGCAGGAACCTCTCTGCCATCCAGGACCGAGAGATCTGTTGCTATTCTATCTCCTGCAAAGAAAAGGACAACATTGGTGAGTGCTGGGGACTAGGGGTGGGGCAGCCCATGCCCATGGGTTTGCCTGGGTGCAGGAGGGGGTGACAGCCGGGGGAGAGGCTCTAAGTGTCCTCTTGCCTCTGCAGACATCACCCTACAGTGGCTTATCCAGCACTCGAAGTCCAGGCGGAGCTGAGATCCTGTGGGCTCAGCTAGGCTCGGAAGATGCCATTGTACAAGCCCATGCCCCTTTCTCCTGCTCTGTCCCTCCAGCTCTCTCTCTAGATGGGTATTTTTAGGGGACCCCAGACTCCCCCTGTATTGGGGCAGAGTCCTTGTTTTTATTGTAAAGAAAATGTCCGACTACCCTTCCCTCCTCTCCTCTCCTCTCCTCTCTTCTCTTTCTCCATCTCTTCCTCCATTTTGGCACTGTTCTGTTGTTGTCTGTGTATACAGTATATATATGTATATATATTTTAA
>NW_008666512.1:33095-42841 GCF_000695815.1 Acanthisitta chloris | reverse complement strand
GGGGAGATGGGAATAAGGACAGGTGGGGTGTGGGGATGTGGGGAGATGGGAATATGGTCAGGTGGGATGTGGGGATGCAGGACGTGGCAGACTGCCTGCTGCCACCACGAGATGGCGAGCGAAGGAGTCTCTTGGCAAAGCTGTCCGAGGGAATGGGGTTTGGCTCTCGACTGCACGGGATAGCTCACCCTGATCTCCCGTAGCAAGGGATGAGAACAAGTGGGGAACAAGTATGGGAATACCAAGGGCCAGGCTGGCTAAGGATGCTTGAAGTTGTCCAAACAGGATTTGGGAGTGCATGGCAGTGTCCCATAGCTATTCATACCCATTGATTGTCCCCCTTGTCTGACACACTGAATCTCTAAGGAAAGGGTGTTCTCCCTGTTCCCTTCCCATCCCTGTTACTGCTGGAATCACCAATTCCTTCCCCACCTCCCCAGTAGCTGGGAGAGTTAGAGCAGAGCCAGGTGAGAGGGCTCAATGGCAGATGAGGAGCACCTGGAGGGTGGGCAGGGCCTTGAAAAAGGAGCAGGGGCAGCAGGAAAGTCCTTTCCTGACTGTGATAGGGTGTCCACATGGAGGTAAGTGCTGAGGGGTGTTTCTGCCCAGGGATGAGGAGGCTGTGGGTGAGCCCCAGTGTAGGGTGGTGAGCACAATGAACAAGGTGATGGGGGGTGGAAAGCAGCAGGGCTGAAGCCTTGCTTAGCTGATTCTTTCCTGTGGTTCCTTCCTGCCTTGCCCTCTGTGTGCTCTGCTCCTGTGTATGCACAGAGTTCCACCCTTTGGGCTGTGAGTCTCCTCCTGGGAGGGTCTGACTGGGCAGGAGGGTATGGGCCATGCCCCAGGCAGCCTGGGCAGGGTGGGACTGGTTCCTATCTGCCTCAGGTTGCAAAAAGGGCAGCAAAGCTACTTTCCCTGGATATTTGTGCTGGAAAAGCTTCCTGTGGAAACCAGCTCACAGCCTCACTAGGAATGATGTCTGTAGGAACAAAAAAGGGCTTCTTGCTAAATATGTGCATAGACAGAATTTGCCTGTGAGCTGTGGAAATGCTTCCTCAGTGCTGCTGATGAAGTGATGTTGGCAAGTCTGGCTGCTGTGATGGGGTCAGGAGCATGCCAGAACTGAACCTGGTGCAGCAGTGAGTGGGCAGCAGAGTCCTCTTATGCTTCAGTATCACAACCATTAGTTTTTTTTTCCTCTATGCAGACAAATGAGGGTGGCTCTGAGCCACTTTGTAATGGGAATTAGTACTCTAACACACAGAGCCAACACTGCTCCTGTGGCATGCTGACCTGCACACCTGGTTTTACAATTTATGTCAATCCAGGCTATCCTGATTTGTTGGTTTGTTGTTGGGTTGTTTTTAACTTTCCTTAGTGCACAGAAACTTCGGGTTACTTTGTCCTTTTAAGATAGCAAGGGGAGTACAGAGATGTGTTGTTTTGCCCTGCTCTCTCTGTTTGTATAGCAAGAGATAAGCACCATATTATGTAAACAATCAGACAATGTGTGATGAATTGGGATCTATTGGTACTAGCTGGGGCAGAAGATTTACCTTGGGAGGGTGCCTGGGTGGGAGGAGATCCCTGTCTGGAATGAGTGCAGATGATGCCAACTTCACCTTGGAGGTGAAGTTTGTGCAGACTTGCATTAAACTCTTTGGCAGGAATCCAGGTGTGAGGCACCTCTTTGCTGGATTGTTTGAGGTTACTGGGGTTGAACATTGATTCTAGAAGGGCTCCAGTGCATAGCAGCTTAATGGTAGTGTCAGCTGAGCCACAGAAACTGGCCTGTTAGTCCTTAGCAGGTGTGCTGAGGGAGTTCACCCTCCTGGGAAGGAGATTTATGCTAAAAAACATGTTTGTGGCCTGGGACTGCAGTTCAGCTAAGAGTCCCAACAATGTTATTCCTCTTAAACCAGTGCACACTTGTGTATTCATCAACTTGCACCACGTTGAACTTCCCTTCAGTGGTTACCTGAGACACTCTCTGAAACAAGATGTACCTTTGAAACAAACAAAACAGCCAGTTACAGAGCCCCCAAATCCTGTTTTGCTTCATGCAGAGCTGAGGTCAAATGACCCAAGCCAACCTGCCCTCTGGTCCTGCAGCTGTCCCAGCTGAGTGGGCAGCCAGCCTGGTGTGAAGGGACTTTGTGCAGGACAGGGTCTGTGTCACACTCACCCCATGGCTGGAGTTAAGGGGGACCCTGTGTAGGGAGCAGCCTGGCCCTCACTAACACATTCCTTGCCCAAGTCTCCTTGGCACTGGAGAGCTGACATGGGCAGAGAATGTTTTGTGGGCAATGCAGACTGGGTAACTGGGAGATGGGAATTGGCCAAGAAGGCAGTCAGTGCCTTCACCTGGATGTCCTGATCCCAGCCCTGAACTGCTGGCCTGAAGTGGAGGGTGTTTTGGGCTCTGTTGGAAGCACACAACTCCTTGTAGCCTTCCCAAAGTGTGGCATGGTCTTGTGCACCACCAAACATACCAACAGCTGTGTGCAGGTGTTTGGGTCAGGTCTCCTTTGGAGCTGTTCTCCTTGAGGTCTGTACCACCCCTCTGACCACAGGCAGCAACCCTGGGAAGGATGCAGTGGGCTAGGAAACATTTCCCAATGTGTCTGAAGTGCATACACTAATACATGCTTGCAGGCTCTGCTTGGATTTCTTTCTTCCCAAGAACCTAACAGGGCTTTCAGTTGGGTTGGCTGTCCCTGCTAACCAGAGCCTGAGCCAGCCCTGCCTCTTCCCTTCTCCCTGACCCCATCCAAACTCAGACCACCACTAAAACCACCTGGTTTGGCTTTGGTGGGAGTGGGAGCCCATGAGCCTGGTGGGCTGCTGTGATGCTCTGCACCTCCAGCCTCCCCATAATTTCTCCTCCAGCCCCCTCCTCACACAGCAGACCCTCCCCAGGCCAACACAACCTCTTTCATTTCCACAAAACCAGCACAGTCTGCCCTGCTAATTTGCAGAAAAGCCTGAATACAAACAAAGTCGATGTGTCCCTCAGTTTGCTTAACGAATGGCATGTGTGTTGCCCTCTGAGATGACAATGTTTACCCTGGAGGTTGCAGTGCTGGGTCTGTGCACACAGGTGAAATGTTCCTGGACCAAAGTACAGCCCTGAGAACCTCTGCAAGCAGGAATCCAACACGTTGGACAGCAAACATTACGCCAGCGGGTGAGCTGGAGCTGCATTCCTGAGTGTTTTTGCCTGCCGTGGGTGTCCCTGGGATGGAGGGGTTGATGGGGAGCTGCCAAGTGACCCCTTCTCTTAATTAAAGCAAGTGTCTAGTTAGGCTTTCTCAGGTTCACTGTTAATTAACACACAAGGATAAACCCACTCGTTTTAGAGCTGCCTCTTGTCTGTACCTGTTGGTCGTTTTTTTGTGGTCAGTCTTGTATTCACCTCCTTTGGTACTGATTCCCATCATGTTCATGAAGTTTTGGGTGAGAGGGACCTCAGCAGGGCTCTAGTCTGGTCTTTAAGCTGTTTCCAGGGCTGATTTGAGTCAGCTGTGTCTTGGCCTGGAAACCTCCAAGAACAAAACCTCCTCAGCCTCTTGGGCAGTCTCACTGCATTTCACCAACCCTGCAGGAGAAACTTCCCTGGCATTCACCCTGAACCATCCCAGGTGATTCCTGGCACCACAGCACGTGAGGCTCTGCTCTTCCAGCCTGGCCAGCCCACTCTGCCTGGGTTTCACCTTTGGAGCAGTTGGAATGAGGAGCCTGGTAGGTCTGGGGGTTACAGTGAGATAGATATTTGGACAAAGAAATACATATTTTTTCCATATAAACAAACACTGCTGGTCTGGGTCAGTCCTGAGGTCTGCTGAGTCCCTTCCTCACAGGTAGGAGGCTGCAGATGTCCTACAGCTAGGAAATGAAACTAGCCCTGAGAGGAAATGCCTTCCTGGTGCCCAGCTGGGAAGTCTGATCATTTCTGTCCTTCTTAAAAACATTTATTATTTCAAATGTGACTTATCCACCATTTCAGCTGAAACTGGAGTGGTGAATGCTGCTGGGAAATGGGGTTTGGATCTGAACACTTCCTCTGTGAGCTCTGGAGAGGTGGTGGATCTTATCTCTCTTCAGTCTCCCTTGGCAACATCTATTTACATGGCTGCACAAGCTGCTGAAATGCTTACTTTTCCCTAGTCTTTTGTTTTGTTTCGTTTCATTGGAAACCAATATTTTGGCCATGGTGAGGCTTGAATTCTTTTGTGGCATGTTTAATCCAGGTTTGATGGCTTGCTCTGGTCCCAGAGGTAGAAAACTGAGTAGAAATAAATACAGGGAAGGAACTGATGGGATGTAAAAGAAACCAGGGTGGGGAAAAAAAACCCTGAAGTATCAGCAATTTGGCAGAAAGCCTCTATCTTTTTTTTTTTTCCTTTGGTAACATGGCTCATGAGACTTGATGAATCTCTGTATAAAAAGGAGGGAGGTGGTTTCAAAGCCTTTGGTGGCATGGCCAGACCATTAAGGAAGTCCTCACTGACTGAAGGATGTGGGGTTTCTGTGCTGATGGGGGTTAGTCATCCTATGGGTTGGAGATGTTCCTGTACTTTTCCTCCTGGCTGGTGGCAGCAGCATGGGACAGTTTTAATGGGTGTTGTCCCCCTCAGCCTGCAGTAATGGGGACCTCACTGGTGGTCCTGAGCTGTAAACTGGATTCTGGTGGCCACATCTCTCTTGCCTTTGTATTTTGTAACCTCACAGCATCCTCACCCTTACAGACAACCAGCCTGGGGGGAGGCTGCTTGTGGCCCTGGATTGTGTCTGAAGATCCACCTCCTGCTCTCTCCCACCTGTCCCTGTGCCTCCAAGCAGATTTCTGGGTGCCTCTTTTTCTTTCCAGCTCCTCTGTCTTACCTGTTTTGATCATGAGTTCTCTGGACAAGGAGCCTCTGATGGAGATAGGAAGTTATGGTCCTGTTTGCATCTGGGGCTGTTATTTCAAACAACAAAAGCAGAATTTCTGCTGTAGATGAGCAGCCCTTGCCCAAGTAGGTATTTGCATGGGAGCCTGGGGGAGAATTTCACTTGCTGCCTTATCTGCTTCTCCCCTGAAGCCAGAATGGTGTTTTCTTCTCATTTATCTGTGTACCTGCCTTAGTGATTGGCCAGAAGAGATGGGGGATATCCCAGATCTCTAACAAATCACTTTCTTCTGATGTGCATAATTTACTAAGTTATATAAGGAATCAATTTTACCAGATTGCTTATCAGCATGGATAGGGCACTGCTGCTCCCATTGCAATGTTCAGACACAAATCTAAGTAGAATCTTTTGGAAAGCTTTTCTCTGGGTTTGATTTCTAGCATTATCTGCACAGAATAAATGAGGTTTTGCCCTGGTGATGTTAGAGACAGGACTGCCAAAATAAAGCCAGACAAAGGGCCAGTTTGCATTTGCCTCCTGGGCTGGGCTGTGCCTTCCTACTGGTGCTAAGGGACTGGGGGAGTCTAACCCTCCCCCCAAAGGACTCACATCACACCTTTGTGATCACTGCCTTGTGTCTGGCAGCTCAGCATTGGCAGTGACACAGGATAACTTGGCCTAAATAATAGATGACAAGAGCTGATCTCACTGTGCAGATCATTTTGCTGGCTTTGTAAAGTTAATCAGTTTACATGTTGCCATTAGGTCAGGAAAGCTCCATTTACCTTAAATAATTAATCAAGATCAATTAAACACGGGGTAATTGTGAAGAACAGCAAAAGGTAGAATGACCCTCATTTCTTCCCGTTCTTTATCGTGTTTAGACAGCACAGCAAATAGCACATCTTGCAGACCTTGGGCAGTGGAAGAGTAACTTACATTTATGTTAGTGATGACAGCTCTATCCTGAAGGTTTGACCTAATTACTACGTCTTGTCTCGACTTCTGTCTGGGAGTTATTGTTTCTGTCATAGAGGCAAATGCAGCTAATGAAAACATCCAGTGGTTCCATTTAAATATTAGCTTGGTGAGTTTGCTCTGCTGTGCAAGTGCAAATGAATGTGTCTGTGTTTCTGAATTTTTTGGGTGTCTGTCTTATCAAATGTGTCAGCCAAACAAATACTTGTTAGAACTCTTGGAGGATAATACCCAAAGAATAAACTTGTTGAAAATAATTCTGTAATTTATTTGATCATCACTAAAATACCAATAGAAACTCCAGAGGACTGAGTTCCAGGCAAAGCTTTATGAGGGAGGCCAGAAAGCAGCAATACAGCATCTCTCATAACAGGGGATTGAAGTGCCTCTTACACAGGAGAATTTTACAGAGGGTGAGAGCTTTGGCCATTTTAGCTGATCTTGGAGGTAGCTTTCAATAGTTGAAACAGATGTTTCTTGGGCTCTTTGTTGTATAAATGAGTTGGTTGAACATAGTAGAAGCCAATGGAGGATCCAGAGAAAGGGGCACAGTGTGTTCCAGTGACACAGCTTCAGACAAGCCCTTTGGAGGTGGAGGCTGGAGGGATGTTCCTGGAAGGAGCCTGTTTCCTTCTCTTCCACAGAGTTACAAAACTTGTTTTACTATTCTGGGAAGCATCAGCACAGAAAGGATGATAAAGGGTTTTAATAGGACTTTCTCTGGCTCACTGGTTAGGAAGCTCTTTGCAGTGTACTGACAAATACCTGGTGCTGGTTGGGTTCCTTCTAGAGCCAGGGCAGGATCAGGTGAGGTGCCTGTGTGTGCAGTCCTCATACCTGGTGTTAGAATTACCTTGGCATGGTAACCTCTCTGGCACTAACTTCCAGAAAGAACAAGAAGTCCCTGAGCCATGGGGACTTGATCTTACAGGTCTTTTCCAGTCTAAACCATTCTATGTCAGACTTGGAGGGTAACACAGACCTGCAGGGTAGTGTAAAATGGGCTCTTTGTTTCAAAGTGGGAGACTCTTATCCCAAAGAAATGAAAGCAAATAGTTTCTTGCTCAAAAGGATGTGCCCAGTGGGGTGAACAGGCTAGATGTGAATTGCTGCTCTGAAACAATCTCCTCTGCTACCCTTGGTCTGTCTGCTTGTGGTTTGTTGTGACAGCTCTGCTTATGCTTTGTCCTCAGAAATGGCATTTTTATATGAATTCATTTCTAGATGACACATTATAAAAAGAATTCTGCAGTAATAGCTCACTGATCTTTTTCCTTCTGATGGGGAAATTGCAGAGGGTGGTTTTTGGCTGTAATTCCTAGAGATCAACACGTTAATGAAGTAGCCAATGAACTTTGGGTTGGATGTTGCAATGTCTTCCAGCTGTAGTACTTATCTGGATTACTTTCCAGAGGACCCATGTCCTGTCTGCTCCACAGGGAGGTTCATAGAACAGTCCATAAATCCTCAGCAATGCACAGGATGGATTTTGTTTTAATTTATAATCTACCCCAAGTCACAGTACACTGCTAACTAGTTGTTGAGCTGGTGCTGCACTGACATAACCTGTGGGCAGTGTACACTGAGTATCTCTCCAGGCAAATGTGGTGGTTCTTCAGTGCAAATCCCCTTTCCCAGCAGCACAGCACATATAGGTGTGCACACATAAATCTAATATGCCCAAGGCCTGTAAATGTTTATGCTACAAGGACTCCTGGGCTAATGTGTGGCTGGTTTTGTGGGTCCCTGTGCTGTGTGCACTGCAACAGTGACTGTTGGCTTCAAATTTCAGGCCTGAAAATATCAGGAGTTGTCCAGTTCTGCACACACCTTCTGTTGATCACCTCAGCCACCAAATTCACTGGCCTACTTTGTTTGGAGGGGTTACATTCCTTCTCTTAGGTGCTTCTGAGGTCTAGCAGTAAGGGAATACTTAGCACTCTGAGCAGAAGTTTGGGGGAGGAGAACTGGCAGCAGTGTGAGCCCTGGATGCCAGCAAAGAGTTAACTTGCACCACTGGTTGCATGACAGCCCCCAGCTGTCTGAGTCTTCCCCTCCAGTGCTTTTCTCCATTATTTCATCAAAGCAACAGGCATGGTTTTAATTTTCCATGACTTGCTTATGAAATATGATCCTTGCTGTAATAAAGAAATGATTTGGTTTGAAATGGATACATAAGAAATCAATTTCCTATTTTTAAATTAGGTGGGATTAACAATGAAGCAAACAATAAGCAGAGCAACAGGGGGAGAAGAAGGGATGGGAGAGAGACCTGGCAGGCCCTAGACAGGGCTGACTGCACTTGGATGTGTTACACTGCATTTGTTAATGCTTCAGCGAGGCAGTCACAGCTGTAGTGTTTCTTCCAATGTATATTCATTTTATGCTTTAAAGTCATGATGTTGGGAAGATCACGGAAGATTCATGACTTTTTGCTCTGCTTAGCAGTGACATTTAAGGTGCAGCATAGTTTCTGTTTGAATTCATAGTGCAAAAAAAACCCAGCACCATCATAAATGCCTTGGGAACAGATAGATGCCTTTCATGGCCTTCCCACTGCATCTGCAGCAGGAACAGCATCCAGCAAACACATTCACCTGGGCTGGGAGGTTGGGAACTGCTCTCCAGCAACTGGAACTGAAGAAGCTTCTACCTTCTGTGTAAGGGTGTAGCTGTATGTGAGAGCTGCTTGTTTGGAGATAGAGCAGCAGAGTGACACAGCCTGCAGGGAGTTTTCTAGCTGTCATTGCTAGAAACCATCTGGTCTCCCTCCTTTACTGTCCTCCTACAGCACTGAGCAGTGCTGCTTGGGGACCCCCAGGCCAGACAGTTGTCAGCAGTCCCACAGCCCTGCACAAGACTAATCTGTACAGTCACCTTCCTGGCAGCTCTGTGCACTGTGTCCCTGAATAGAAAGCACTTTCCAGTCCTGGCTGTAGCAATTATCCCCAGTGCCTGATAATCCTGTGCTGGTGTCCCATGTATTCCACCTGTGCTGGAGGAGCAGTCCATCTGGTCAGGAGCACTGGAGGAGTCCAAAAGGCACAGGGATTAGCTGTTAGCCTCTTGGAATGACCTGTGGGGGTTTTCCCCCCTGGGTTCCTTGGGAAGTTCACCTCCTGTGTGGCACAAAGTGGGTGCAGTGCTCACAGGGCACGTGTGGAGCCTTGGTGCAGGCTGTGAGGCACCAGTTTCACTCCAGGACACAATTCCTTGAAGCTGCAAGTGTCTCAGAAGGCAGATTGCCCTTTAGACCTTGGACTGCAGACGGTTGATCCAGGATCCCCTGCCAAGCCACGCTGAGCATTGCCAGCATGTTTGTGTCGTTAGCAGATGTTGCTCCATTTCCCTGTGCACGCTCTGCTGTGCAGGAGCTCAGGGATCTCAGTGTCCCTGGAGCTTTCTTGGAGTGCTTCAGAGCTGGGGAGCAGTGCAGTCACAGTACTGGGGGTAACAAGCTTGTCCCCCTCAGCAAATCACCAAATTGCAGTCTGGACTTGCTAGAGCTGTTCTGGTGCCAGTGACTCCTCCTGGCCCTGCTCCATGCTTGTGCTAAGTGGCTTTGGAGCTGCCCCAGGGGTCTGTCACGGGTTGGAATTAGAGTTGCATTTGGCTGGCTGGTCTGTCTTTCCTTCCTGGATGCTATTGCTTTTTTTAGCTTATCTCCCTCAGCAAATCACCAAATTGCAGTCTGGACTTGCTAGAGCTGTTCTGGTGCCAGTGACTCCTCCTGGCCCTGCTCCATGCTTGTGCTAAGTGGCTTTGGAGCTGCCCCAGGGGTCTGTCACGGGTTGGAATTAGAGTTGCATTTGGCTGGCTGGTCTGTCTTTCCTTCCTGGATGCTATTGCTTTTTTTAGCTTATCTCTGCATGGGT
>NW_008666512.1:31886-33084 GCF_000695815.1 Acanthisitta chloris | reverse complement strand
CCTGCTGAAGTCTCTAACAAGATTTGTATGGTGGCTTCTTTTTCCTCCAAGCAATCAGAATTTGGCCAGAAATAAATGTCTGCAGAAATCTTTTTAAAGTCTCTCCTTCATGCAGGTTTCAGCAGCCTTCTTGAGAGACAAGCCATAAAAACTGATGGGACTTTTGGAAATGGTTGGTGGGACTTCTAGGACTGGGCAGAAGTCCAAACAATTTCTTGTAATCTTCTCCACATAGATCTGTTAGTGCTGGGGCAGGTACCAGATGCGTTATCACTACTAATCTCCTTCAAGGGTGGAAGGGTGCCTGAGTGTAGATAACTATGATGAAATAGAGCCAGATTTCTGTCTTTAGAGAATAAAGACCAAGAAAACTCCACAAAATCCAAGGTCTGCTTCTACTTACTTGTGTCAGGAGACTCTAGTTTTTGTACACTTAAGACCACCCGTCAACCCACAACTCTCAACCAACCTTCCCCTCCCTTTCCCAACTGGTGTCCTAGTTAAATTTATAGCTTTCTTTTTGGTTTTTTCCTTCTGGCTACCTCTGGTGCTTCAAATAGCTGTTGGTAATATCTCTTTGAAAGGCAAAACCAGGCCAAATGTACAAAAATGAACTCCAGTGAAGAACCCACAGATTCTACCTCTCATTGCCTAAGGCAGCACAAGATGTGCTGTCCAGCTCCACTGTTGTGGCCATATGGCTCTT
Source organism: Acanthisitta chloris (assembly GCF_000695815.1). Classification (NCBI taxonomy): domain Eukaryota; kingdom Metazoa; phylum Chordata; class Aves; order Passeriformes; family Acanthisittidae; genus Acanthisitta; species Acanthisitta chloris. Next base: position 32,378 of record NW_008666512.1, on the reverse strand, counting down.
TAGGGCAATCCAGTGATTGAGGTGGAACAAAGAGTTTGCCCAGGGAAGTGGTGGAGTCACCATCCCTGGAGGTGTTTAAAAAGCATCTGGATCTGGCACTGGAGGATATGGTTTAGGGGTTACAGCAAAGTGGCAGATAATGGTTGTGCTTGATGATCTTAGAGGTCTCCTCCAACCTTGATAATTCTATGAAAAGTTCAGGCACACTTACCTTAACCTGGACATACTTAAATGACCTATAGAAAAAGAACATGGCAGTCAAATTGCTCAATGAGGGTCAGTGCAATGCACTGTCACCTCCAGAACCTTCACTTAGATCTCTCTCCTCCAACCTTGATAATTCTATGAAAAGTTCAGGCACACTTACCTTAACCTGGACATACTTAAATGACCTATAGAAAAAGAACATGGCAGTCAAATTGCTCAATGAGGGTCAGTGCAATGCACTGTCACCTCCAGAACCTTCACTTAGATCTCACCACTGGCTTCTGC
>NW_008666512.1:12426-31875 GCF_000695815.1 Acanthisitta chloris | reverse complement strand
CTCCTGGGAGAGTTGCACCACTCCAGGCTCAGTGGTTCACAAATCATCCAAAGTCACAGCACTGCTGCAGCATTACTGGACAGGAATGGTGATATTGTCCACCCTGTGGGTGGGAATTTATCTCCATGTCCCTTGCAAGCAAGGTTCTCTTGGCTTCCCAGCCAGCTGAACTGGCATCATCTTGTGGCTTTGGGTTTCACTCTCTCTCCAACCTTGGTTAAATTTAAAGCTGCTATTCCTAGCTGCTCTCAGGATCTAGAGCTCCAGAACACCATGGGAAGTTTCTCATCTGTTCAAGAAGACACAGATAAATATAGTGATGGTTTCCGGTGGGTGAAACGAGGGTTTGTTGTGCTCTTTACATTCATAGCTGAGATGGCATTTGTGTGCACATGCTGTTGCTGTGCCAGCCCCACCATGGTGACAGGCCCTTCCTAGGATTTCTCTGAGGAGATGAGGAGGGGGAACAGATCAGACTATTAATTTGGTTTAAAGCCCCCAGATCCATACAAAGTAGGGGTAAGGTTTATTTACTGTGAGCCTAGAAGATATTTTCCATTGAGGATGAACGTAGGTTTTTTCCTGGAGAGCAGCTGTTTATCAGGATCAGATTTCTGGGAGGGACTGTTCCTTGGCCATCACAACCTGGGAAATGGTGGTGTGATGCTTTACAAGAAAAAGAACAAAAACTAATTGCTTGGTTTAAGAAAAGAACCAAAAAAATGAAATGCAGCAGATTATAAAGGGATTTTTTTTTTAGCTGAATGAAAGGCTTTGAGGCTGCATAAAAAAAATATAACAAAACAGCACAAAAACTTTGATATGGTCTGTTGGGAGGATTAAAACAGATGTTTTTCTCTAATGGCCAGACATTTTTCAATGTCTGACATTGACAAAGAAGACACAAAATTTCTAGGGTGTGCATGTTAGGAAAAGTTCTGCTAGCAGCTTATCAGCTTGTAGGAAAGCTGAAGGTAGATCATCTCAGAACCTACATCTGGTCATGCTTACGCTGGAAAAAAGCCATGGGCACCACTGCAAGGAGCAGCAAAAAGAATTCCAAGGTGACCAATATCACTGATGGCAATGAAGGCTGTGTAGAGTCCTTTACACTAGGTAGGGACAGCTCAGAGATCTTCTGTGTGAACTCTTACAGCAAAGGCACCATAATGATGTTTGTGTTTGCAACAGTCAGACATAGCCTGAATCTTGCTCGTTAATGTATGTGGATTACTGCAATTTGCTCACAAAATCCTTCCTTGGGAAAGTTTTGCAGCCAAAAGTGATAGCCATGGTGGCTGCAGAATGCAGTAAAGACATACAATAGGAATTCAGGTTTTTTTCTTTCTTTCCCACCTAGATGTTTAGCATTCAGAATTGCAGATGGGACAGGACATGGTTTGGAATCTCTCTTACTAGGCTTTGCCAGCACCCATTTGACCAATGTGCCCTTTTGTATTGCTGAGGTTAAACTACTGCCAGAAATGTCCTCCATGATCAACACTGATGATTACTAATTTGGAGTTTGGAGCACTCTGCCATCCATAGCAGCATTTCCATGGTTTTCCAGCCAGGTACAGCTCTAGTTACGATAATTGTCTTTCAGTTAAGGAGCTGAGTGACTATACTGCTGCAAGTATGGAATAAATCATGTTACTATGGTAGCCAAGGTTTTTGGAAAACAGCATTTCCCAGAGCACAAATGCCATTTTTCTGAATTTTACTTCTTTTCCTGAAAATAGCCATATCACCACAGAATTGTGAGAGATTTGGAGTTGAGACTCACTCTCTTTTTTTTTTTTTTTTTCTTTTTTTTCTGGCAAGAGTTCTGCAGCAAGCTGGATATTGCTTTTTCAGTTTATTTATCTGCTTTAACCTTCATCCTGTTGACAGAATACAGGTGTGTGGATATCTTATATGCTCAAGCTAATTACTGCTGAGACTGGCATCTGAGAAAGGGATTTGAATGAACAAGACAAAACACAGTCAAAACTTGACCTTGAAACATGAGAAATGAGTCCAAAGGATGGCATCAGGCTTGGAGACTTTGCAATTTGTGCAAGGATTGGGCCAAGGTCTAGGTCTGAGCTCTGTGGGTTTAACTGTGCTAATAGGAGTACTTGGCACTGAGGCCAGACTTGTTGCTGAGGGAGTTGAGCACAGCCTTCCCTGGATGTGATGCACTCATCATGGTGCAAACAAAGCACCAGAGATTGTATCCTCAATAGCATTAATGGTTAAACTGTGACTGTGATTTTCCTCTCTCTTCTTTTCAGCCACTTGTACATCCACAAGTGTTTTAACAAAGTATTTTGTGTCTCACTTCCCAGAATACCAAGTGCATTTCATAACACAGCTGTTGCAAATGTTATGGCTCCTCTCACTTCATGTGTTAGCCTTGCCTGTGCTTCCCTTCTCTGAATCACATTTAATAGGCCAAGTTTTATATTTCTCTACTAATTTGTTGAAATTTATTGCATTTGTTGCCTTCCCCTTCTTTCTTTTGAAAATCAGGGGAACTTCCAAATTTCAATTTTAAAAGCATTTTGTTTTCATGGAGCATAGTATTTGTTGGAGGGAGAGAAGTTGAGATCATAATCTGGCACGGTTGACTAAGTTTCTAAATTTTAAACCGCCGCCTTCTCTCTTTTTAAACATTTTCCCTGCCAATACTAAACATTTTGATCATTCAAAATGTAAATTGTACTCCCCATAGATGCTGATGGGTTGAGGATATATTTACATACAAAGGAGCTGTTGAATGACTCACACAAAAAGTCATTTTCTTGTTTTCAGTCTTAACAGTACAGCAGGTTTTTCCCCCCATTTTCTGTAGTTTCCGGAATGAGTTGTGTGCTCGTCAGTCTCTGAGCACTGTTTGAAATGTTGCATGTGGTTAAAATGTGTGGAGTGGGAGAATCACAAATGGTTTAAGTATTTTTGCCAGAAGAGCTCGTGATAGGCACTGTCCATGAGTTGTGTTATGTGACATGGCAAAAACATCCAGAGGAAAACCCAAGGGCAGTGGTGATCAAGGGAAGGAATGTCCCACCATCCCTTGGGTGAGGAGAAAGCAAGGGTTTAGTCAGAATATGAAATCCTGGGGTTTGGTCTGGGTGTGATATTCTCAAGGCAGTTGTATAACACTTAAAACACCAGTTCTAACACCAGTTTTTCTAGTTGGGTATGTGCTGTAAGATTGCAGTGAAGGTTCTTGTCTCCTCATTGAGCAGCATTTTATGGGCCAAGTGTCACTTGATTTTCCCATGTCCATATGCCTGTTGGGCTTGGGCCTCTGGCACAGATTTCTCTGGCATGAAGTCCAAGTCGTTTCTTTGGAACATTTGTCTGAGCCTGGTTGTGTTTGGGAAGGCAGAACAGCACACTGGAGCTGCTCAGAGAGCTCTGGAAAGCCCCGAGCTTCTGTACATCTCCTGGGCAGCATTTCAAACTGTGTTTGGAACATGTTTGTGCTGCTCAGGGCTGGGATCCTCTCCTGAGGCCCATAATAAACTCTGAGACTGTAACTGGCCATAACTCTCTGATATTAGCATGACAGATTTTCTTAGATCTCCTTGTTCTTCCTTAGACTTATCCAAATACCAGTCCAATACTGTCATATCAGTTTGGGAACAGCCCAAGCTTTTCATCAACTATTTATAGAATTACTTTATTAAGAGCTTTATTTTATACACTTGATAGTAGTCCTTGAATCTGAGGAGTGCATATTCTAGTCTCTTGGCTCACTTCCTCTGTCTTATTTACTGTCTTCAACCTTGATTTTCCTTTTAATTTCGAGCCCATTCAAGAGTGCACATGCTAAAGATGACCCTATAGGGACCTGAATCCATGAAGATGTGGTTCTGGACCAGCAAGCAGGTCAATCAGTAATCATTTCCACAGAGGCTGCATCATTCTCCTCCACTTTACTCACAGCTTTCTGCTGTCTGTTCTTTGTGTGTACTATTGACTTGCACTGTATTATTCACTTCAGAATTGATAATGTTTGTGCTAAATCTTAAGCATGGAGTCAGGAGGTAGTGAGAGCCTTTGCAGACTGTGTGACCTCTCCTAGCAAACTTGGAAGGGCATCTGTTGACTAGCCCTGGTACTGTTTGCTTTGCAAGGAAGTGAGGTCTGTAAAAAGGCTTATTACACAGTGTAAGTGATTTTCTTTGTGCTAAGCAAATATTTGCAATATGTTTTAGGAGATCAAACATTCAAAGTGAAAAAACAGGATACCTGCCAGGGATGTGGGAAGCACATAAATGATGCCTTTAATTGGGAGAACACGGGATGGTTTTAGTGTCTTGGACCTACGAGGAAGCCAACACAGGCTCCTATCCCAATTTACATTGTGCTCTAAGGCTTCAGGCATCTCAGCAAATCCAGAAAACTCTTCCCAAACTGTCTTTACTTCAACAGCTGCACTAGTCATTCTTGCAAAAGCCAAGGTACTGTGGAACAGAGACAAATCCTATGACTTTAACAAATGAGCAAGGCCCTAACAGAGCTTTCCTAGAGGGTAGTTTATTTTATGGATGCCTGAAGTAACTAGCAATGCCCAGTTATGGAGAGCATGTCACAGCTGGCTGACTGCTCACAGCTGGTATCATCATTTCTGGATCATTCCTTTGGCTTGAATAGAAGTTGCAAAGACATTATGTGGCTTAAACTAGTTGGCTTAGGAGCAGCAGAACAGCTCTAGTCAACATCTAACATCCACATGTGAGTTTCTCCCTGTGCAGTGGTATTGACAGGAGGTTGAATTTATATGCATGCAGTTTATAAACAGTGAGAATGCTGGGAATGAGGTCATATTTTGTATAAACATTTATTTTATAGTTTAAGAACAAGCCATTCAAAACATCTGGAAATCACAGGAACATGAGTAATATATAATAGCAATATCTTAAATATGCATTAGTAATATAAAGTCATCTTTCACCCTGATAGAAGTTACAACTTCATTTTTCTAAAAAATATTTAAGCCATGAAATATGCTTAGGTAATACATATATACAGCATCTAATTTTCTCCCTTCTTTCCCATCGACTCTGAGACTCCAGAGGTTTGTGTGATGGAAACAATGTGCTACAACTTGAAGGCTGGATTGGTTTGGATTGTATATGCAGAACTAGGCACATAATTCACACACATCATGGCTATATGTGCATGTAAGTGACAGATCAGGGGTTTGAGGACCCTGTGCACGTCCCTTCCCACAGCTGCTCACCTCTTCACAACAACCGATGTAGTTATAAATCATTAGGTCTGGAGTTACTTACAGAATGTCTCTATCTAGATCCTAACTAAGCTATGACCTACTTCCTTTATAACCCCCTGACCATCAGTGTGCTGTTACATTTCCAGTGGTGATTTGGTAAATGTGTTTCTCCTGTCTTAGTATACGTGAATTGATAAATAATTGCGGTTTTGATCAGCTACAACTGTTTTATCCTCATCTCTAAGGCAAGCAATTCCCTTTCTATTTCGTAGGGAAGGTCAGCATTAACTTGCACTTCAAAGTATTGTTTGATTTCTTGTACCTCCTTTTCCCAGAACTCTTTGGAGATATCAAACAGTTCGGTCAAGTTGACATCTTCTAAGCCCTTCAAGTTCAAAGCACTGTCAGTAGGGATGTAACCTATGGCAGTTTGCTTGGCAGAGGCTTTCTCTTCAATCCTGTTGAACATCCACTCCAGCACACGGGAGTTCTCTCCAAAGCCAGGCCACAGGAATTTCCCTTGGCTGTCTTTCCTGAACCAATTGACATGGAAGATCTTTGGTAGCTTGGCAGCTGGACGATGTGCCATGCTCAGCCAGTGGGCCAAGTACTTGCCAAAGTTGTAGCCAAAGAAAGGCCTCATGGCAAATGGGTCATGCATAATGATTTTGCCTGTTCAAAACACAAATGGAGAAGGTAAGGTCATAAATCATAGAATTTAAGGGTTGGAATGGTCCTTACAGATCATCCAGTCTCAACCCCTTGCCCTGGGCAGGAACACCCCCTCCCTAGATCAGGTGGCTCAAGGCTCATCCAGCCTGGCCTTGAGCACCACCAGGGTTGGGGCAGCCACAGCCTCCCTGGGCAATCTGTGCCAGTGTCTCACCAGCACATTTATTCTACATCACAAAGCTTCAGATTCTCCCTGGATTTAATACCCACAGTCCCTTCACCACCCTTCTGTGCTGAACCAAAGAGCTTTAAGGGACGACACATTATCCTTGATGTATAAATTAATTTTGTAATCGTTGGAAACTAAATTTCTTAACTCTCAGGTCAAGCAGCTTAAATGGAGATCCTCAAGGGTTTCCTTTCATCATTTACCTATTCATGTTGAGCTCTAGCAGAAGAGAAAATTTAAGTTTATTTATCCCAGGCTAACAAAAATTCCCTATCAACCCTTCTGGCAACCCTGTGCCTGCATCCTGTTCTGTATGCTTGCTACCTAAGGGATTATTTTACTTGATTTGACTTTTACCGAGAATTTGGCTTTTAATTCCAGTACAAATATTTTCTGTTGTGAAAATGCACAGGTTGCAGAATGAGCTGCCAAGACTGAAATGTGAAAGAGCAGGCAGGGAGGAGGACAGAGCAGGCACTCCAGAGGGGACTGCTTTATATACAGGTAGGCAGATTCAACTTTGATTTACCTTTGTGCTCAGCAGCTGCTGTTGCTTCAGATCTCATAGCTGCTCCTACAAATACTCCATGCTTCCAGTTAAAGGCCTCATATACAAGAGGCACACCTGTAAAGAACAAAATCTCTTTAGTAATTAGGGGTCCAGAAATATTTTTGTAACAGGTTTTGCTGCTTGAGATATAGGCAAATGCATGTTACTGGATAACGTGTTCTAATTTTTCCTGTTTTTTTTTTAAATCAGTTTATTTCCTGATCTCTTATAGCAAAGAAGTTTATATGAATGTGTTTCAAAACTGGCTACTGATTGCTGAACACATCCATGTTTAGTTGCTCAGCAGGAGATAACTGGGACATCAGAACCTCCAGCAGATTTTAGTGGAAATAGAATCTGGTCCTGTGGTCATGATATTACACTCAGCCTTAGCATTACTTATATATCTTTTCCAACTTTAGGTGACCTTTAACAGACCAATTTGTTTTACTTCCTTTTCTGTAAACTGTCTAAAATTGTTTGATTTCTCTAACCATTTGCTATCTTAACTAGTTCAGCTACAAACTGAGACCAGTATAGCAATTTGCTATGTGTTTATTGACCAGGTTAGTGTGACTTGATCTCTCTATTATTACCTGATTTCTCTCTATTATTACCCTCTTCGAGTTAACATCTAACAACTCAGACATTTGAAATATCAGTGGCTGGAAGTGTGTGTGTGTGCCAGCGGCTAACATGGAGAAGTTAATCTAGCACAGTTATTTCTTTGCTTTTGCAGCTGTGAAAGCAAAACCTGTGTCCATGCCCAGTTGTGTTTGAACTCTTGTGTGGTCAAGCACTTCAGCCTTGAATTGTGGCTGCTGCGTCTCTTACCAGCAGGTCTGCGGCCTCCAAAGATTATCCCCTCGATGGGCACACCTTCAGGTGATTCCCAGGCAGGGTCCATGATGGGACACTGTCTGGCTGGAGAGCAGAATCTTGAGTTGGGGTGAGCACAAGGTTCCCCTGCAGAGAGCACAATGAAAAGGTCATAACGGCAGAATTAACTCGAGCTCAGCAGAGAAAGCCAAGAGAGACCATGGGCTGGGCTAGGTTACCATTGTCTGGGGTCCAATCCTTGTTCTTCCATGAAGTCACTGTTACTCCAGCTGGCAGTGGCTCATCAATGCCTTCCCAATAGACACCTCCATCACTGGTTTCTGCTACGTTGGTAAAGATGGTGTTCTTGAATATGGTTTTAATAGCATTGGGGTTTGTTTTGACTGAGGTTCCAGGGGCCACACCAAAAAAGCCATTTTCTGGATTGATTGCCCTTAGGTTTCCTGGAAATTAAATTACAATATATAAGCAAATCATGCTGATTTAATTCTATCCAGAGTTTTTTTAACATGTCTTGCTAAGGCAACCTGTACTGAACTGTAAAACATTCCCATTTAATTTCCATACCTTGTTCATCAAATTTCATCCAGGCAATATCATCGCCCACACACTCAATCTTCCATCCTGGCAGGGTTGGGTTCATCATGGCCAGGTTAGTTTTTCCACATGCACTAGGGAATGCTGCAGCAAAATACTTCTTTTTACCTTCTGGATTGGTAATTCCCAGGATCTATTGAAAAATTAATGCAACTGTTAAACACTGTCTTTTTTTCCCCCCCTTGCACTTTTCATTTTGAAGATTCTCCCAGCAAGTGGTAATGATAAAATATTTAATTATGCAAATTTGTTCCTCCAGAAAAAGCAGCATATATTATAGCTGACAAATAAGTCTGTCCTTTTAAATCTAAGTGTCTACTCTTCTTGCCATGACTGTAAGGAGTTCTTATGGGCTTTTTTCAATGTCAGGTATGTGTATAACTCAAACCTTTACCTTTCTTCTGCTGATTAAAGATACACAGACCATACAGAGCTGTGTTGTTCTGCTGAGACAGAAGAAAACTAGGCAGTATTCTTTTGGCTGTGATTTGAAAGCACTTTGTCCATAGGCAATTCTGCTCTTCTCAGAGCACATAGATCTTTTTCCTGAGAATGTTCTCTTATTCTTTTTTTTTTCAGTGGTACTTCGTGGTAGGAGAATGTTTAAATGACAGTAGAAATAGGCAATTAGGGTATACAGCAGAACACACTTAGAAAATCTGGTATTTGCAGGTTTTTGAGTGCACAGACCTCTGTAATATGAAAGACAATTTTCAAAGCTTGCCTAAATCTTCTGCCATTAGACTTGTGCTGTGAGTGCCCAGTGATGATGTTTAGGATCTGCACAAGAACACGGGTCTGCCCACAAGTAGCCACTGTCAGAAGTTCCAAACCTTTCTTGCTTTATATTACAGGTATGATATTAAAATGTTTGATGCTTGCAAGCAGCTTTCTATTTCTCATAAGCCTGGCACATGACAGACTCATCTAATGTTCCAGGACTCTCCATATGAGACTAATTTCATTGACGGCAAGATGTGATGTCTTTATGTGGAGCTAATTTAGGGTTTAACGGCTGTTCAAACAACCATGATTGAATAGCTCTTACCAGCATGTGCTCAGCGAGCCAGCCCTCCTCTTTGGCCAGTCTGCTGGCAATTCGGAGAGCAAAGCATTTTTTCCCCAGTAAGGAGTTTCCTCCGTAGCCGCTGCCAAAGGAAATGATCTCCCTGCGATCCGGGAGATGAGCAATCAGCGTTAGCTCCGGGTTGCATGGCCAGTTGTTGACTAATGGTTCTGCAGAACAGAATGTTGTACTCATGAATGCAGCAATTTCCATGCTTGATCATACTGTTGTTTCATCAGCATCGAGTCTCTGACAGCAACCCAGACCAGATGCTTCCAAGGAAAATTCCTGGTAAGTACTAGGGATAATAATCTCCTTTCCATGAAACTCTCATTGGGCTTTGATTCCTTTAATTGAGTTCTGAACCTGGTGCTGTTACACAAACCACCCTGGTTTTCTGTGGTGAGGTTCTCCCATGTGCTGGGAACACACACTCAGCTCTAAAACATACCCTTAGGAATTTCCAGGGGTGACAGTGGTGAACAGCTCTTACCTTTTAGTGGAAGAGGACACCCAACAGAGTGAAGGCATTTTACAAATTCTCCATTGCCCAGGGCTTTCAGAGCATCTGTTCCCATCCGTGTCATGATCCTCATGCTGGCCACTACGTAGGGTGAGTCTGTCAGCTCAATCCCAATCTTGGACAGAGGAGACCCAATCGGGCCCATGCTGAAGGGGATGACATACATTGTACGTCCTGGAAAACAGGGAGTAGCAAGGTGTGTCAAAGAGCAAAACAAGGAACTTTTGAAATAACTTTTATGAACATGGAGGTTGTTTCTCGCACCTTTAAAAGCTGTTTGTCTTGTGAGTGCTTCTGGTGATGTTTAAAGAGATGTAGCTTTGTTTGTCTAGTTGTGTAGTAAGACATTTTATGTTAAATGCTGCAAGCAGCAGTTCAGACAGATTGTCTAGCCAGGAGTAAAGGTGAGTGGAGGCCAAATTCTCTGCTGGTGTAAATCGCTGAAATTATTGCTGGGGTTGAGGGTCCTTCATTCTCATTTCACTTCCCATCTCCTGCTCAGTTGCTATGTGACTTCCTGAATAAAGTCACCCAAATTTTTGTACCTTACTTTGCCCCTCTATAGGAAGGGAAGAACCCGAGGACTATCCTTGCCCAGGCACTTGGGTCTATGATAAAGATCTGCATGAAACCAACTAAGTGATTATCATGAGTGTAAACCTAAATATTCAGCTGTAATAGTACCTTAAAGATTACAATAGTTAGTAATAGGAGTTAGTGTCTCTGCAATCCTAGAAGTTCAGTGTCAATTCTCTGTTTCTTGCCTACCTTGCATGCAGCCTGGGAACCTGGTGTTGAAGGCTTTCTCAAAATCTTCTTCCGACATCCAGCGACCCAACTGGCTAATTCCAGTTTTAGGCACTGGAGTGGTGTCCCTCTGCTCTTGAGTGATGATGACAGTCTTGCTCTCAATTCTTGCCACATCTCTTGGATCAGTGAGGGCCAACCAGCTGCAATTCAACCAAACCCAGGAAATTAGACTTTAATTATCAACATAGCACTTTTTACCCTTCTGTGGGACTGGTTTAACCAAAAAGGGCACATACAAAGCTTTGTAAGGCAAAAACTACAGTGGCAGAGCCAGTGCCACAGACAGTCTCAAAAATCAGTCAGATGCATTCTCTTACTAATTGTTCTAAGACTTTCCAGTACGAATAAGAAGTTATATGGCCTAGGAAATTCTGGTTACATGTTAATACTCCTTCCCCTCTTATTTCAGCCTTATTCTCTGTGGCTAACTTTCAGGGAAAAGCTAATCTTGTTTAATTCTCATTCTCCTCAGCATGAAGTTGTGTTGTATGGGGACCACAAAATGATGCCTCAAGCGAAGTGGATGCCAAGCAAAGTACTTTAAGTGTTGGTTTAAGTGCCTGTGGGATCAGGCTGAAGCTGAGTGGATTGGCATAGTCCTTAAAGTTAGAGGCATCACAAGGAAATACTGAGTATAAGCACGATCAAGTTAGAGGCATCACAAGGAAATACTGATCATACATGATCAGTAACAAGTGAAGGAGTCTATTAAAGGGGATTCTTTTTTTCCCCTCTAAAGAATTTTTGCCATTTATTTACCACAGAGAGGATCATTTTACATTTTCACCTCTGTACATCGAAATTTTCCATGAGTATAAAAATGTTCTAGATGGGCTGTCATAACCATCATCACTACTGCTAAGCATATAATTAACAATGAATAATTTATCTGGTGGATTTTGCCCTTTTCTCTCCCAAATAGTCTGCAAACAGATTGCCAAATTCCTGCACTTAGTTATTCAAAAGTCTTTGCAGATTTCTTCCATGAAGATCTCTTGGTGGGCACGTAATTCCCGAGTATGCACTTGTTGTTAATATTCTCCTTTCATGTTCAGTTAGTTGGGAGAAATGATGAAATATTTGAAAAAAGTATTTGCTGAATACATTAGAGTCAAAGCTCATCGGCACGATATGAATAATGCCTGTACTGAATAATATTTGAACACCCACAGAGCTATTTGAATGCCACAAAAAAAGTATGTGATGAACAAACTAATTGACTAAAATAGTAGAACTCTTCAAGAGAAGATTTGCTAAATAATATTTAGCCATTGCTAATGATTAGTTACATAAGTCTCATGACATTATTTCAGTTCCCTGATGTAACTAATCAATAGAGACAATGTACAGTGGATAGTCCAGTTGAATAATATGCTTTATGTTAATTTTTAGAAGAGAAAGTTTGCTTTTCCTAAGTATTTCACCTATGTAAAGTTACAGCCCCAAAATGTTCATAGAAAGCAAATATTGAAGACTTATAAGAAGTTTTTTTTTAAGTAAAGAGGATAGAAAATGCATTTTGCAGTTCTGAGATAATCCTTGACTTCATTTAGGCTACTCACCAGTTCTCATACTTGCTCAGCTTCTTGACCATGCCTTGTTCTACCATGATGTCCAGAATTTTCTTGTTTTCTTCTTCCGAGCCATCGCAGATATGGATGTTCTCAGGCTGGCACAGCTTGGCATTAGTTTCTATGAAATCCTTTGCTTCTGGAGGCAGGCTCTCCAAATCCCCCTGGATAACCTTGGGCATGACGTTCATCTCGGCTTTCAACTGTGGGGGCATTATTGAAGCTGTAGTGGATCTTGTAGATGGCTTTGAAATATTGATCACAATCTAAAATCAAATATATTGTGCGTGTTAACACACTCCAACATTCTAAATAGTGTCACAAAGCCTTCCCTGCGCTTCCACCACCAAAAGTGGGATTCCTAATGGACTTGATTATGTAATTCTGCTTTAAAATCAAGATGGGGAGTGTGGATCACTAGTCATTTCAAGGTGGAAAAATAGAGGCTGTTCTACTTACTGTCTAGGCAAGATGGAGTTGGATGTCAGAGGATTTTGCTGTCCCTTTCTCTCGAGCCCGTGTCGCTTGCTTCGGAGCACTCTTGCAATCACTGATGTCCAAGGACGCATCCTCCTTCCTTATATATTCTTTGTGGCAGTGTCCATCCCACCAGTCGAGGTGAGGGAGGCTCATCCTTTGCATCACCACTGGATGTCTTGGGACAGTGCCACTGACACTGTCATCACATGGAGTTGTCAACAAAGCAGCCCTGACGAGGTAATCATTTAACAGACTTGATTAATGAATGCTGAAAACGGAGGTTCTTAGCCCCTGGGTTTGCTGGTTTTGAGGTAATTACAAAATTGAGCAGTTCAACCAAACTTCGATCCAGTTTGGCTTTGAAATCAAAAACGTCATAACTTCTCGGTGTGGGAAAGGTTGGGTACAAGGAGTTTCTAGAATCAGGAACACAGAGGTCATGCACAGAGGCAAAGTGCAGCTGGCACATTTTGCAGGCAGATGTTCACCAGTTGGCTGTGAAGTGGAGGCTCGTCCAAGGATTGTTTACTCACCTTGGGAACATTGCTTGATCCAGGTATAAAGTTCAACAGTGAGCACTGACAGGTTTGAATAACCACCACATACACTAGGCCCAGAGGTCTTATTTTTGTCCATACAATTCTAAAAAAAATCCAAAGCAACATAAATCTGAGTGCTGGGTTTCCTTCAGTGTGGGAGAGTTTTTGCTTATGATTTGGTAAAAAAAATCCAAAGCAACATAAATCTAAGTGCTGGGTTTCCTTCAATGTGGGAGAGTTTTTGCTTATGATTTGCTTTAGGCTCTTGCAAACTAAGTATTTTTTTTATTGCTACAAGCTCAGAAGAGGGAGAGCAGCAACTGTCTCAATAATTAACTCCCTCTTTCAAATATTATGTTTTATTTTACTGGGAGTCCTATGGGGCTCATAAAATGTTAACCCATCCTTAAATTAGTGCTCAGAGACAAGGCACAAAGCTGCTGGGGAATGGGACTGTGTGTGCACTGTATGAATGTGTATGTACACAGACATGAGCCTCTCTCTGTGTCAGTTGTGGCAGTATGTGATACCAACAGTCACTACTACTCCTATAATTGTTAGTTTTGGAGTGTGACCTCAGACACTTTGAGCTCTTACCTCTGTTTCTGCCTTCCTGCCTGTCTTTATCAGCTTCCCCTATTCCATTTTAGACCATCATCCCCATAAAGAAAGGCTGATCTTCATGTCCATTTGTCCATGTTCTCTGGGGGTGTGAAGACTGAAATTCTGCAGGCAAATAACTGTAGAAATAACCTTGCTGCCATTTCATCTCCCTCTTCTTCCACCCAGTCCCAGCCAAGCATCTGGGCAATGCTTTCCTGCCAACCTGTCATTGTTTATATTGATGGGACTTCCACCATGCACATAAAATGTCATTGGTAGTTTGCAGAACAGGAAATTTGGGAATCCTAGCTAAGTTTCAGGGAGTTTTTTTTAAGCAACACAATTGATGTGAATATCCTCTATAAAGGATGCTCACAACCCACCCCCTGCTCAGGTTTGTGAGTCAATGAGATGTTTCCATCAAGGCTCTCCCCAAGGTGACCAGCAGTGACTGAAACCCTGAAGTGCCAGGCTGGCAGAGCAGCAGTTCACCTTCTGTCCTGCAGGTCTAAAATACTGTGGAGCTGAACCTCCCACTGCAGAAACACCTCCCCTGGGACTGTATCCCTTATCTTTCCTGCTCAGCCTTTTATGATGTTTTGTAAATAAGGGAAGAGGACAGTGAGGTAAGAGGGGCTGTCCTTGATGCACTGCAAGGCCAAACATTCCTGAAAAGGAAAACAAAAATCTGGTGGGATAAGAGGTGCTAAAGACTATTCCAGATAAGGCTCTGCCGTAAGCAAAGGTAAACTCAAAAGACTATTCATTAATGACAGAGCTGGTGTTTGTCCTTGGGGTCCACTTATGTATTGCTGGTGGAGCTGGTCAGAAAGATTTCAGCCAAATGTTTTCCTTTTAAAACACATCAAGTACCTCCATTCAAAGTAAAATGGGGCATAATCTTCAGTAATACTAAGCAGAGCTTTTCTTTCAATGAAGTACAAAATTAGTGAGTGGTTCCTGCTGGTCAGGTAAGTCAGTGCACACACAAATAACCACAGAGCAAACCAGCAATGCTCAGTTGTCAGGAAAAAGAGAGTGGACCAGAAAACAATCATATCACAGCACAAGTAAAGTCAGAATAGAAAGTTAAATACAACAGGGTAAGGCAGCAGGATCAGTCCTAGTGTCTCTTTGGTTCTGAGAGGAGGAAAAAATCCTCAAACCCAGAGCATTAGTTTCTGCCAATTAAATTAAAGTCAGGCAGGTGTTGTGCAAATTTTCTCACAGTGCAATCCTAACCTCCCACAATCTTGCTATACAAACTGTGGGCTTCTCTTGAGGAGACACTAAATATGCCAAATTGGTGGCACCGTGTTATGAACATATGTCCATTAAAAATCACATTAAGGATTCCAAATGTTTTCCATTTGAGATGGCAGTGGGGCTCGAGTGCAGATGTCCACTGGGAATTCTAGGCATTTCAGCATCAAATCACTTGTATTTAGGTAACACCTCCCATCAGAGGATCTCAAAGCATATCACAAACACACAGGAAGCCTTGAGCCTCTATATAAACCACACATAGTATTTGGTGCAATGAAATAACTGGAGCATATGCAAATCAGGGCCAAGATTAATTTTTTTTTAAAGGAGCTTCTCATTTAGAGATTCAGCTTTTAGACAGTCAACAGAAGGCATTAAAGGTTTTATCTGAAGACAGTGAATTCTCCTACCACCCAGTGTCTCCTACAAAAACCAGCCCAGAATTAGCACCTCCAATGGCTCAGTTATAGTGGTTTTGAGGTGTTCACCCAGTACCAGTGTGTGCTGCTCTTTGCCATGTATGTCTCTGCTGCCTGACTTCAGTTTCTGGAAGATCTCACTAGTGAGAAACATGGGAGATAGTATGGGACAATGTAAGGCCTTTAAAAAAACCTGTCTTGAATGTAAAGTTTATTTTCCATTTAAATGAGAATCTCTCTTAGTAGTAACTGTATTATAATGCTCATCTAGTAGCTGATACAATTTCTTTGGATTGAACTTTTTTTGGCACTTTTTCTCTGTGCTTCTTGACACTTGAATGTGATGCTCCTCAGGTGCTTTCCTGGAGGCTGTCAAATCATTTAAACGTGTGTGAATCTGACAGTTCGAGATGATAGTGTTCAACAAGTGCCTGGAAAGGAATATTTTCAGGGTGTTTGCTTTGATGGACATTCTTCAGGCTGTTCAAAATAGAGGTTTGGAGCACTTGGACCTTTACAGGTTTACTGTATATTAATGTACTTACTGCAGTAAATGTAAAGGTTCTTAGACACTCAGCAAAAGCCTCATTAGAAAGCTTAACTCATCACTACAAACCAAGGTGCATCAAAGCACTCTCAATGAGATCTGAAAGTTGTTAATGGCATATAATAATACTCAGAAATTCTACTCCCCTCCCATTGCTAATTATCCTACATATTGTCACCTCCAAAGAGTTTGTCACTTGGGTATTTTATTATAAAATTGTTGCTTTTAAAGATTCTCTGAGCTGTTCTACTAACAGAAGAGCTTCTGGATTGGTGTTTCTGCTGAGCTGACACTGAGCACACTGCAAGTGCTGCTGGCCTGGCTGACACAGAGCCCAGACCCAAGGGCAACCTCTGCAAGTGTGTACAGCTCACAGAGAGCAGGGCAGGGACTGTTCTCCCCATGTCCAGAACAAAACATGAACCGTGCAAATTACCTGCAGTTGCAAAAGAGTCTGTGGCTGAGCCAAATGTTTATTCCAGACCCTGTGCACCCTGTGTGATATTTCCACCTCACATCCCCTTTTCTTCCAGGCAGTTCTTCAGCACTGACCCATCTGCAGGAGGTCTGAGGGCTCTGCCCACACGTGCTGCACACTCCTCTCCTCGTGAGCTGCATGAACCATGAGACTGAACCTCTGGGACCAGGCACAACAGGTAGCAGCAAAGTGGGAGCACAGTGCTTCCCTTCTTACCTCCTCCTTTCCAGCCCCAAATGATACAGTTTTTGTCTTGGGCAGATTCTAAGATACAATATTTGTGGATCACTATGTAACGTCATGGATTTTTTGACTGAGTTCAAAGTTAAGTGGCTTGTTCTGATGGTAGAGGAATGGAAAAGAGGGAAAAAAACCCCAGATTTATCATGATTAGGCTGCACTTTCCATTAGCCTGTCCAGCATTTTCAGCTTGACAACAGCCATGCTAGAATTCCTCAGAACAAATGGAAGTAAGTTTTAACAATCAGGAGCATGTTTAAGGTCTCTGAAGAAAGTCACCAACCTTTGATGCTTAACTGAGTATCAGCTCAAGTGCTCAATCCTGGGCTGTGTTTTAGGAAAAGTCCTGGTTGTGCCACAGCCCATGCCAATGCTCCCATTATACCATGGGCACACTGGTTCCTTTCTTGTTACTCTGCTTTGGCAGATAAAATAGTTGTTATTATTGTTATTGCTGCTATTATTTCATGCATTTTAAAGCTCATTTTCACAGGCTCTGAGACATTGTTCTAGTCACCCAGGAAGGTGAGGGTCTCCCTTTTTTTTTTTTTTTTTTGTAAGGAATACAAACAGGAGTCTTGGCTAGGGAGGCACCTTGACACCTGCACACATTGCCTGTGAAGGATACTGAGGGTTTAATTCCATCCTGTCACACTGGTGACCCTGAGTTCACCCCTGGATCTCAGGTGGGAGGTGGCACCCATGATGCAGAGCAGCTCTTCCTTGGTGGGGTGTGCTCAATTAGTAGCTCTGAACAACACATTATTCACTGCTCATCCTTCTCTTTAACCAGCTTGTTAGCTCTGGAGATGGGTTTGGTTCCTGTCATCTTAACCTTGATAAGTAGTTGCTCTTCCAGAGCCATTTCTTGAGCTGTGACTAATCTGGGGACTCTTCCCTGAAGGAATACTGTCCTTTCTTTCCTAAAATCCCTATCAGGGACCAGTGTGAGTAATGGGCTGTGTAACCACTGGTACCTAACCAGTGGCCAAGTATGTATAATCCTGTCAGCCTGGGAGATCTTCTTGTCTACTGCAGAAGGTCTAATAGTCACATGGAGAGTTTGGACCCACCAAAACTTTGACTGACTTTACCCCAGCTAGAACATAATTATGATTTTTGCATGGTTACAGCAATTTTTTTGGCTGGATGAGCAACAGAACCACAGCCAGGACAGAAAGGGACAAACTGTACTAAACAGAGTGGAAAACAGTCAGCATAAGGTTGTGTGTTTCCTTTCACCTATGCAGCATCTGCTCTGCTCTGTCACACAAAGCCCAGATGGCTCTGAGACTCAGTTTCAGATAGCAGTGGAGACCCTTGCTGGAGTGAAATCTGTTTTCCACAAGGCTGTGTGTCTGCAGCTGTCAAGGGCTCTCTGCTCCCTACCTGGGGAGGGGGTAATTGGCCCATCCTTGCACAGGTTCAAGCACCTCTTGTTTAAGAGCATCCTGCTAATAACTAGGGTCCTGCTAACTGTGCCCTTTTGCCAAGATTTTACCTCCTCAGGCCTAAAGATATTACATGGAAGCACCTTTTTGTAATCCAGATTTAATTTTTTTTCTAGGATGAGACAACTGTTGGTCCTCTTCTCCTTCCTCTTGTGTGCTGTTCATTATCTCTCTGTGATCCTTTGCTTGCTTACAGCACTCTGTTGGCAGTTGTCATTTCAGGCTTACCCAGCTCTACCTGCTTACTGCCAATGTGCTTTTTCTCTGTTCTTTAGATGCTTTCATTTACCTTATGCCTCTCTTGTCATTTTTGTCCCTTGTTACATCTTGTTTGTCCCACTGGTTGCAGTTCTGGATGTCCTTCTGGAGCTGATTTCTATAAAGAAGGATGTTTTTAACCAGTAAACATGGGTGCAGATCCTGAGGGTTTAGGTTCTGTTTCTTCCTCTGCTGTGGATTTCCCATTTGACTTTGGACAGTAACTTTACCTCCCCAGGCCCTTATCATCTCCATGGGAAGGGCATTGAGACGTGATAATGCCAATTTCTCCCTGTTCTTATGCACTTTTCCTCTTTTGGTTGATAGTTCCCAGCCAGAGGAGTTTAAAACCTAATCAGACATGATCATTATCTCTTCTCATTTTTATGTCTGTGCTACAGATAGTCCCTGCTGGGTCCTCTCTAGGTTACTGTAATGCAAACAATAAGTTCTCATTTGAAATGAAAAACACTTGTTATAACCTGTTTTCTCCTTCAACAGTGACACAAAAGCAACCAAACTGGGATGAACTGTGTTCTCTGTTTTAAGTGAGATTTGTTCTATACTCATTTTTTTTTTCCCATGAAAACAGCTTTGATGAATATTTCAAGCATTTTTGTAACGCTGGAAGCCACGACAGGATAGAAAAGCTGATTTTGCAGAAATGAAAGCCAGGCCACATCTAAAGGTCAGGGGGCAAATGTGCCTATGTCAAGCACTACATACCTTTTGGTTCTTGAACCTGGCAGCTGGAGGAAAATCAACATTGCAAAGAAAAACCAATAATCCCTGTAAGAGACCCTGTGTTTACTGGAAAACTCTTATGTAACGTTAACAGGTCAGGTGAAATCCTACACACTGTGCATTATGCTTAGCACCATTCCAAGAGGAATTAAGGCAGCATGAGTGGGCCACAATGGGGTTTTTTTCAATGTAAAAACACTTTGTTTGGTCAGTGTACGTGGTTCTTACCAGACAAATGCCACGAGTGTGATTATTGGTACAAATAACCCTCAGCAAAGAGATCAAGGGTTCACCTGGACCCTGGAGATCATTCTTTTTTCTTATGCTTTTAGGAAAGCA
>NW_008666512.1:0-12210 GCF_000695815.1 Acanthisitta chloris | reverse complement strand
TCTGTACCTGTCTCCAGACTTACTGATTCAGGATGATTCATGTGCATATAAATGCTGTTTATGTAAAGAGGAACTTCCAATCCATGAGTTTAGACTAGTATATAAGGAGATGTTACTATTTAGGACAGAACTAAAGAGTATGAATGACAGATCAAGGGACTTACAGTTTGTAGAGGGAAGATGTTACTATTTAGGACAGAACTAAAGGGTATGAATGACAGATCAAGAGACTTATAGTTTGTAGAGGGAGCTCTGAAGAGAGTAATGACCATGATTTGAAAAACTGTCACTTACATATTCTCATTTTCTTTCTAGGCAGTCCTCATCTTGCTGTGTAAGAAGATTATGAGGACTCTTAAGTCTGACTTTGTTTCTTCTTTCAGGAGGAGAAAAATGTACAACTAAGCCTGCTGTCTCTCATTTCTCTTCCCAGTTCCTGATGGAGAGGCATGGAGTTCTCTGGTTTTGGTCTTTCAGTGATGATTTGTCATGGTAGCACAACAGAAGACTAAAATTTAAGGTACCTCTGCTGATAAATATCAAGGATTGAATCACCTGCTGTTCAGTGAAGTGGCAATACATGTCTTTAAATACACTCTTAATTTTTCCTGATTTCTTTGGATTTTTGAATTAAGAATCTTGATTCAGACTCCTCTAAGTTTAGCACCCAAGACCATTTCTGATCTGAGCTGGAAAAGGGTGCACAGGAAGCCACTGCTGTTCTGAACCCACCAACCACCTCCTTACTGCTGATTTTGCAAAGTTTAAGCTGTGCTTGCTGCATCTCCACGTGGAAGCAGAATTTGAACTCCTTTGGGTTGTACATCTCACTCTTGGATTCATGAGGACAATGATTTAATAGTCTCATTCTCCAGTGATCCTCTTAACTTCCAAGTTCTGGTGCCTGTTCAGCTGTGCACAGAGAGCTGTTCTCAGAACTGTTTTCCTGGTTAAAGATTAACAGGAGATAAAAGAAGGAAACATGGGCATCCTTG
This sequence comes from Acanthisitta chloris, assembly GCF_000695815.1. Taxonomy (NCBI): domain Eukaryota; kingdom Metazoa; phylum Chordata; class Aves; order Passeriformes; family Acanthisittidae; genus Acanthisitta; species Acanthisitta chloris. Next base: position 11,215 of record NW_008666512.1, on the reverse strand, counting down.
GAGTTTGTTTCTTACATCAGCTGGGTTAAACCTTTACTATCTTTTCTCACTGTATATCTTCTCTTTGTGTTTTGCAATCAAACTCTGCACAGCTCTAGCACGTTTCCCCCCAGCTCAGTCAAAACAAGAGGAAAACTTTCTGACTTATAAGCTTTTAACTCTTTGACCCTTGCACAAACAGCAACAGGAACCTTTAATAACTAACTAGTGGGGAGTTGTCTTTCAAACTTTCTTTGCTATCTCTCGGATTAAAGAGTGCTCTGTAAAAACAGTGGAAGTCACTGAGGTGTGGTTAACTGTATAACCATGCTAATGCCTTTTGAAATGGAAGAAGTAATAAGCTTCCCAATAAACATCCTTCTCCCAAACAGTCCCAGGCACACACTCTGCTCTTTGCCACAAGCAGCAAACAGTGCATTGCTGGGTGGCAGAAGAGTTTCTAAATATAATGTTAGATAAAACAGTTAATAGATAAATTGCAATTATGGTTAATAATTTTTTAGACCACTTTCCTGGCTTGTGTCTGAGCAATTAATCATTTCTGGTACTTTCAGCTCCAATAAGCTTATGTTAAATACTTCCCTCTGTATATATCCCACATCTGTGCACTGTTCTGCCTTGCTTTTTCTCATGCTATGTAATTATAATCATTAACAGTATGGAGCAGGGTTTAAAAGCATAGGCAAAGCTTAAAAGCATTAAGCCTTGTAACTTAATAGAAGTTGCTTTGATTCTGCTGCACGAATCACTGGTGTTTAAAGAGCTGATTTGTCTTCTCAAAGCTGGGATGAGCACTGGAGAGAGAGAGCAAATCATGGTTTCCCCATGCCCCAGGCACAGCCTGTGCCTAGCTGATCACTCAGGAATGGCCCAGGCCAAGCACTGTGCCCTGAGACAGCTCTGCAGCTCTTCTCACTCTCCTTTTGGCACTGACAAGTGGTAATTTATAGCCTGCCCAGACACTAGACAATCCATATCCTCCAGGATGATTTCCATCTGTCTTTGCTTTGCTATGCTCCCATCTTCCTTTTGCTTTGGGAAGCAAGTCAGGAAACATGTAAGACTGTATGTTCTGACATTCCTGAGTCTGAGGTCTGATCAGCCTTTATGTGGTTGTAGGGACAGGGAGTAAGAATTGTGTTCTTTGGGGTAGACAAGAAACCCAAGTCAGGTCTGAATCCTAAATGATTTCTGCTAGGACAAACCACAACTCCCATCTCAGAACCAGAGGTTTGGGGTGAAAAATAAACAAATAAGTAATATATTTAAATAATATTCTTTTTTTTTCCCAAGTGATCAGACTGTGCAATTTTTCCTGAAAATCTTCCAGGCTAACACTGAAGCACTGAGTTAATTTTGAATCTCCAACTTTGAGTTGCTCAGACCAGAAGCATCCAAAAGAATATAATAGTTTGGCCTGGTTTTTTTTTTTTTAACCTCACTCGTTATCTGACATGGTTTCTTTTTTGTTTTAATTAAGGTTTTTGGTGGTCTCTGAAGAAATGCTTCATCTCTATGAAAGTGGGACACTAAAGGAACAAGTTGAGGACCAGAAAACACAAAAAAGATTTCAACCAGGTAGTGACTACACTTTCACCAACTGATCAATGTTTCAGGGAACCAGAAGAATCAGAAGATTATAGAGGTAAATTCGCTGTCTGAAACAGGTGATGGTGTGAAGGAGGTAACCCACTGCTGTCATGATTAAGAGGGGCAAAATCTCCCTGCAAAGCAGGTGATGAAGGTAGTGATTGTCCCTGGTGCAGGAGCAGAAGCCAAGGAGTGTGTTTGCAGGGTAGTGTTAAGGCACACACACCACTCTGACAGGTGCAGTGTGAACACGACATATACTTGGAAACAAAAGTGAGACATCGGAGGAAAGTGAAAATGGAAAACTTTCCAGATGCCAGGTGGAAAATGATATTAAAGCTGTCAAAATAAGTCACAACAGAGACTGGGTTTTCTCGTAGACTAACAGGAGTCATGTTCTGGGGAAGAATGGAGTTTTCAGCTCCAAGGCAGAGTACCATAAATGAAACAATTATAAGCGTTGAAGGTTAAACTGGGGTCTAATTATTTGTGTTGGGTTTTTTTGCTTTGTTCTCTTTGTCTTTTTTTTTTTTTTTCCTGTTACTCTTTCAAGTGCACTGCAGCAGTCCTGATTTACTCTGTGTTTTGTGAACAGGTCAAAAGTGTTTTCATAAATCACACCATCATTGCTTCAGATAGTTATCTATTCTGGGCCTGATTCCAAACTCACTTAAATTGATGGCAATCCTTCCACTGGCATCAGAGAGCTGCAGTTTAGGACCTGTGATGGAGGTGTAAAGCATCACAGTAAAGGCTGGTTAAACAGCCTCTGCAGCCATCCAAAGTGAGTTCCTTAAGCACAGTAAGGGAATGAAACTTTGAGCTCCCTTCAAGGTCAACTGTGCTTTACGTACGTGGTCATGGAGCTTTTAAAGAAGTCAGCTCCACCTAACACACATTAACCATTTTAAATGTTATAAAAGATGTTTTTCAGATTTAAGACTGACAGTCTGAACGGATAATCCAATATTTCACTTGTTAAAAACAAAAATCAGCTGCACTGTTTATACTTGGGTGGAAAACTGCAGATTAGAACAAAGTTCGCTGTGTTTCCTCAGTGCAGCCAAGGGTAGAATTTACTCTGCTGATTTAGGATTTTAGCTGTCTGTGTATTCACTTTCATGCACTGGTAGATTCTTATCAGCAATTTATCTGCTGTTTTGTGGCTGAATCTTTGTTTCTTTATATAACGTTACTTTAGCACAAGAAAATGTGCCTACATTAAATTCCTTATATACCTTACAAAATGCTCCTAACGAACGATAACTCATATTGAATGTTTAGCCCCCGAAGTATAATTATGACTTCAAAAATAAAATGGGCCTCTATTCTTCTCCTGATAGATTTTTCCTGCAGACTGTTGATGTGTTAGAAAGGAACAGACTCCCAGAGGAGTGGGTAGAGGTTTGATTGCAGTTAGAGATAGACGATGCAGCAGTGGTAACTGGAGACTCTACACACAATAGACCATAACAGCCATTATGGAGCTGTTAACCTCTAGTGTGTCAAAACCTCATTAGAAAGTGATTGAATCTGTAGATTGCTGATCCAAATGGTTCCTTTAAATTCGACCCAAAAAAAATGAACTGAAGGGCTATTCTACGTTTGAGTTAGAAATGCTTGAAAATAGCAGTTAATAATGGGAATAATGACAGATCTTTACTGTAGCTGCATGGATGGGGCTGGGATTAATAATGCAGAAGTGCAAGGCAGGACAGCTCTTGGAAGCTGATGACTGTTGAAGTGCAGAAAAACTCATTAAAATGACCTAAAGGAGGGTATATTATTATAACAACTTTTTTTTTTTTTCTACAGTGCCCTTCAACTATCATAATTGCACAGTATACACAGCAACTTGAAAAGATTCAGAAATGTGTAAGAAGTGAAATCTCTGGCTACAGTTACTGGCAGCATAATTATGTGACTATATTGTGCCTTCTGCATCCTGCTCTTTAGTTTTGAGAGCCCACAGAATCGTGGATGATGAATAATGTGGTGTCTAGCTAAAATATCAGCCCTAAATTGCTGGAATACACATTCAACCTTAAATAATTGTTTTGGGTTTGTGTTGATTCCAAGTGGCAGAGTAGTTATGACTAACTTGCAGTTATTAAATGTAAAAAATTTTCTAGTCTTTTTTTTTTGCATTTAAGAGTTGTGGGTAGGAGCAGTTGTTGTCCAGGGTATGTATGGGAGTTTCAGCTGCTGTTTCTGAGGATAAGGTCCAATAATGTCAATGACTTAAAATTATGCTTTGATTAGTGTCCAGTAACTCAGTTTAACAGGACCTGGATCACGCTGGGCTGCACTCCCTTTGCACAGCACTGTCCCCTGCAATGCACTGAGCTAATATTAGAGGCAAAGCTCCAAGTCTGTCCTTTGCACTAGTGCATAATAGACTATTCATACCAAGTGGGCCTTATAACACATTTGATGGTTGCAAATTACTAGCCTGGAAGAGTACACAAGATTAAACGTTAAGTCCCTCAAATGGTTCAAGTTTACCTCAAAGACATTTTTACAAGGTCTTCGGAGAACTCTTTAAACTTGTTCTCTTTGAATAACCAATCCTGGCCTAAAGGATAGCTTAACAATCCTTCCATGTGGCTCCAGTGCCTCTGCAAAGCCACTTGAGCCAATTTTGTACAGTACTTGAGCTCCCGGGTGGGAGTTGCTGCAGAGGCAGCATCATGTGGCCCTTCAGCAGCACTCCAGAGCCACAGCTCCTGGCTGAAGGGTTTCCAGCAGAGGAACATGGGGAGCTACTTCAGACACTTTGCAAATGGGGAAACCAATTGAGCTCAGCCCTGTGGTCTCCAGCCAAGCAGGAGCACAAGGTTAAGGACCCACTGTTAAGACTGAGAGGTCTTCATCAACGGCTCGAGAGGGACAAAATATTAGTGACAAAATCCTGCTCTTTCAGGATTTGCTGTGCTCTCCCTGTCAGGGGACAGGCTCTTGGAGGAGCACCAGGCATAAAAATTTGTGAAGGTTTACCCACATCAAGGGGTTTGTGCCTCGTGGGGATGTAAAAGGTGAGAACCAGTTGTCACCACAGGAACTGCTGCTCATGAGTGGGTTTTCCCCTCCTGCTGCCATGGAGAGAGAGTGGAACCACCAAGCTGATGGGCACAACAGGGTGCTGAGTCTGGAGCTGGGTCAAAATCTGTCTGCATGCTGTGTCCTCAGTTTGACCTCAGGACCTCAACTCAGGACCTCAGTCCTTAGTTTGAATCAGTGTGACAAAATGGTTTGAATCAAATCTTCCACATATCCCCACTCAGCACATGTTAGTTCATATCTCGAGAGAGTTTGGTGCAATTTAAACTGAATTTTTTTTTACTGAGAGCCAACCATAAAAGTCCAATTGGAAGAGTGTTATGCAGTAGGGTCAGTGGTGCACAATGTGCTGACAGGAATGGCTCTGACTCTAGGAGGGTATCTGTGTCCTCCAGGGCTTAGAGCCCACACAAATTTGTGTTTGGCAAGAAGAAGGTGTCCTCCAGGGCTTAGAGCCCACACAGATTTGTGTTTGGCAAGAAAAGAGTTCAGAAAGCAAGACAAGAGTGAAATAACCAGACATGCTCCTGATGGAGGTACAATGGGTGGGTGAGATGAAAATGTGTTAGCTGTTGGCTTGTCCTAGCACACTGATTAGGTTCTGACTTCAGTATTACTCAGTACTACTTTTCAAATTTTTTGGGGCTTAAGAATCCAGGCCTTTGTGTTCTGACTTCAGTATTACTCAGTACTATTTTTCAAATTTTTTTGGGCTTAAGAATCCAGGCCTTTGCCCCTTTTATCTCATCCCATTTTTAAAAAGACAAGCTAAAACTTCAGGCTTTCTAGATGACAAACCTGTTGAAATTCAGACATGTTTTTAATTCAGTTCACCAGTTTGGTACTATTTGGTTTGGCAGCCTAGTTCTGACTTCAGTATTACTCAGTACTATTTTTCAAATTTTTTTGGGCTTAAGAATCCAGGCCTTTGCCCCTTTTATCTCATCCCATTTTTAAAAAGACAAGCTAAAACTTCAGGCTTTCTAGATGACAAACCTGTTGAAATTCAGACATGTTTTTAATTCAGTTCACCAGTTTGGTACTATTTGGTTTGGCAGCCTAGATAGTAGAATTTAAGGGTTGGAATGGACCTTACAGATCATCCCAACTCCCTGCAGAGACACCTCCTCACTAGATCAGGTTGTTCAAGGCTCATCCAGCCTGGCCTTGAACACCACCATGTCCCTGGGCAACCTGTGCCAGTGTCTCACCACCCTTAGAGTAAAAAACTTTTCCTCACATCCAACCTAGACTTTCCCTCCTTCAGTCTGAACCCCTTTCCCCTTGTCCTATCATTGCAGTTCCTAACAAAGATCTCTTAAGTATCATCACAAAATTTCCCTTTTTCTCCTCAGTTCAATCCATTCAGTATTGCAGTCACTGTTAAAGCTGGATAAGTAACACAGTCTCATTTGAAATTAATTTTATTAAAAGGACATGCAAACATTGCTGTTTATTCTGTGCTAGTTATTGGGTTTATAATAAAATATGATTTTTCTTTTCACATTCATACACCTCTCAGTAATTTCTGAGGGAGGTCATATTTAAGTTTAGCTAATGCAAAAGGTGTAACAACCTTGGTTAATTGCTGTGTGACAAAGAAAGCATTGCAATTAGGCTGCATTTGGTAAAAAGCTGAGAGAATACTTCTTGTTTTATTTTAAAAGGTAAATGTACTGAAGTGAAATTTCAAATATTTAAAAATTATGAGCAAACAGGTTTCTGTGTTCTCAGTGCTGTAATCCTAAAATGGTGCTCTGAAATTTTACATACCATTCTGAAAATCTAGGGCTCAGTTTTTAGCAATTGTTCACTTCCCAGTTAGACTGTTGCTTGCTAAATACTTTTTTTTGTTGTTGTTGCAGATTTGTCCATCACATTTAAGGCTGAAAATCAAACTTAATTAGTGACTTGCATTTTGTTGACAAACAGCTGTAAGAAATCCCAAGAATCCAAAATTTCAGGCTTGTGCTCCTCATCAGAAAAAAAGGTAAAAAGGGAATAACCTTTGTAGTTCATTTTTAGATAATGCATGAGGTAAAAAGGGAATAACCTTTGTAGTTAATTTTTAGATAATGCATGTTAAGTGAGATTTTGAAGTGAGGCTGAAATTTTACGTTAAACACTCTTAGTGTTAATTATTGAGTGTAGATTAGGCTGTCTGAACATTCTGTAGAAATCTGGAGGAAGAAATAAAACCTTTCAGCCCTGAGTGCTCGAAGAGCTTGTTCAGGCTGATGTCATCTGTGTTGTCTTCAGGAGAGACAGTTTGCATGGCATTTAGAAATTAATGGTCTTTTGAACAGTATGTGGTATTTGGAACCTCCAGGGAGACTTCAAAGTTAATATTGTATAAACGCCTTTGAATAAACCTAGTCATTTATTTCAGCTCTTCATTCACTCATTCAGCTTCAAAATGTGCTTGTTTGAGGGTTTCTGGATGAGCTTTGAGTGGTTCTACACTGCTGGCTGAGCGTGGTGGGCAGGTATCAATCAGTACCTGTCAGCAAAGCCTCTCCCAGCACCTAAAAGGAACATAAAATGGGCTGATTTAAGATTTTAGAAATCTAAAAGTGTGTGGCAGAAGTTAGAAGGGAACAGATAAGCATCTGTTTCCCTAGAAACTGTATGTGTGTACTGTAAAAGTTGGATGACATCAGTGATGTTGAGTCTGTAAATGTATGTGTTGTAGTATCTGGAATGTTCAGGTATCTTGGCTGAGGTTGTTTCTGGGTTTTGCACAAACTGTTAATGTCCTTTGTTTTAGTGGAGTGTTTCTAGGAAGCACATTGGAGCAGCTCTAAGGAAGCTAACAATGCTCTTTTGTGTGGGCATGAATCCTCAACACACAAATGACAACGAAGTGGTTTTGTTTGCTGTTACTGGAGTGAAGTGTTAGCTGCACATCTCTGTGTGGTATAAAGCATTGTGGAAAATACATTTTGGTCTCAGCATGAAAGTCATTACAGAGAGTGCACTTGGGAGCTGAGACAACTGTTCTGGAAAGACTCTTCAAATATGACGTATTTGCCATTTCACAGTTTCAGATCTTCTTCATAACTGAAAGTGTTGCACATTTCATCTTGTTACTCTCCAAAGAAATTCATTACTGCTGTGCCATGAACTTGGGAATGTTATGTAATCCAGAAAACAGAACTTTATTCCACGACTTCTTCAAGGAAGTTACCTACACTTAACAGGTTCAGGGCTACCAGAAAGCTGAGAATAGCTTGACCTGCCATTCCCAAATTTTTGAATAAGCTTACTTAGTACTAATTATACAATTGTCATCAAGAAGTGTGTTGCACAGGTTGTAAGTGCCTTGATGAACCACATCTTAATGATGTTATTAAGAGAAGAAGCTCATCCTGTCTTGGAGGTGAGAGCTAGGGTAGGAGTTAGGTTGCCTAGTATTAGATTCTAAACTGTATTACTAACATATAGTACTATTTTTGGGGAGCAAATTACTTAAATTTTAGGCACAATTTCTGTCCAACAGCTTGGGGTTCTGTAATTCATTCTGAACTCCTTTGATGTAGAAGTATGAAGTAGTTTTACCTGAACTAGATTAACTCTGTTGAAATTGGTAATGTTTTTTGAAAAATATAAGTCATTATTTGTGGGTTGTACAGTCTAAATGTGTCTTGGTTCCCACAGGAGTAAAAGAAGGTTTCAACTGTTGTTTCTATACATTCACCTCAGTCAGATTATCAATCTTCAGGGTCATCTGAAAACCCATTTGGATGGGAAACCTCATGTGTGTCACCTCTGCCACGAGGCTTTTCATACAGCAGCTCTCCTGGTCAGCCATGTGAGCACACACAGAGGTATCTAACACTTGAAAATTCTTCATTTTGCATATTATCTGCAAAATTGATTTAACAGGCAAATGACTTTGCCTTAGAGCTGCACTCTGTGATCATTTTGTGCTCAGAAATTTCTCTGGTTTTGTTTGGCATTCCACACTGAAAAGACATGGTCTACAGTTAGTAACTGTCTGTGTGTGTATTTATTTTCTTAAATACCATGCTAACAATTTTTTTGTCAGCTGAATAGTGACTTCAGCTCTTCCTAATTCCTATGTGCATGACAGAATTTTCTGGGATGTTTTCATTTTGCTGTACAAACATATGAAGCAAAGCGATAAATTCTGTTTATAATAAACTTGTGGTGTACATAGATAGTGAAGAAATTCTTCCCTGAGGGTGCTGAGACACTGGCACAGGTTTCCCAGAGAAGCTGTGGATGCTCCATCCCTGGGAGTGTTCAAGGTTGGGGCTTGGAGCACCCTGAGCTAGTGGAAGTTGTCCTAGCCCATGGCAGGGGTGGAATTGAGTGATCTTTAAGGTCCCTTCAACCCAAACTAGTCTGTGATTCTCTTTTATTGTATATAAAAAATCAGAATATCAGAAGAGGTTCTATTAAAACCTTGTGCATGCTGATTTAAGGCAGACAAATCAGATTGTTGTGGTGTCAAATAAAACTTTAATGCTGTTTTCTTGCAGGGACCAAACCCTGTGATGCAGCTTTGTGACCTGGACTGAGCTGTCACAGCACAAATTGTGCAAACATAGCTTTGCTAGACCTTTCAAGTGCACAATATGTGAATACTCCAGTGTAGAAGTACAGACATTTCTGCTAATTTGGGACCTCCCTATGTACATGTCATGGTTATTGTCAGATTTCTCTGAGATCAGATCAATACCTCACAGAGATGTCAAGCTGCAGTATTAATACTTAGCTTGGGATGGAGAAGTGTCCATGCATTCTGAACTGGGAGCAATGGTCAAACTGGTGGTTGCTGTGATGCTTCAATACTGTGAAAGAGGATTGTAGGGAGTGTAAAGGGAAGGAGATCTGCTGGATCCCTGAAATCAGTGGTCCCTGTGTGGTGTCAGCAAAGCAAGGACCACCAGGCTGTGCTGATAGCCTTGGAGCAACTGATGGGTTATATTTTTCTGCTCTCTTACTGGCTCAGAGCTAGAACTTTGTGGGGACATGCATTTCATTTTACTTGTGTGCACATCTTTTCATCCCCATTGCAAAAAAGGACCAAGAAATCTGAATTCCTGGAATCCTTATTTTGTCCATGTAGTAATATTTGTAGGTGAGTTGCTCCAAATTAACTTTTATACAATCATTTAGCTTTTTTAAACTAGTAACATTTCAAGGGCATTTTCTTTTTTCATTATAAGAAAACTGCTGCTTGACAATGTGTTTGTGTGGATTTGCTCCTACAAAAACAGAACTGGTCCTCATTTACACTCCACTCCATATCCTGTAGGACCACACTAGCTAATGTCCAAAATGAATTATATTAATGGCTTTATGCTTCATCAATTGGACTTGTAGATCATGAAAGCCAAGATTTTGTGTTGTGACAGTTGTGGAAACTTATGGAAACATGTTTAGACTTTTGTGCATTGTCAACTAATAGTAACTTTGGGTTGGTCTGGAGACTGTTGATGTTACAACATGGATTTTGAGATCTGTGGCAATTTGCACTTGTATCAAATAAGCAGAGTTTTTAAGCATATGTTATTTTAATCTGGTTACTTTTATAGGTGAAAAACCTTATGAATGTTATGCTTTCCAGGCCAGATTGACTCCAAGTGGCATCATGAATATCCACATGTTACTGAAGCATGGAGAAAATATGCCCAAATATCAGTGCCCACTCTGAGTCCCTTTATGTCCTGGAAAAGTGATCTTGGGTGAGTTTAAAGGAAAAAAACTTGAACATGAAATGTTGACATCACTAGAGGTAAAATCTCTAATTTTCACCGAATGTTATATATCACTTCGTATCATCCCAGAATATTTCTATGGAAGTTGTATCCATTGTTTTCCAGGTAAATTCCTGTGCAAGGAGAAGTGGTGACATCTTGTGGCTGATGTTTTCATTCGTTTGAAATGCAAAGTAGCAAAGTTTTCATTTTGGTTAATTGGGTTTTTTTCTTAGCTTGATACCTGTGGCATTGTGACCTTCTGGTTTTCAGTCAGAAGTGTTTGAGGCAACAGTACTGACCAGTAACAACAAAACCTATATATGAAACATATAAAAAAGCTCTGCTAAAAAAATTCTTAGGCATAGAAGATGCCTTGAGCACCTAGTTATACTTTCCAGTAAAGATCTAGTTGAAGTCTGTTAAATATTTGAAGGTACAAGTGGAATTGTTATTTACATATATACAATTTCTATGTTCATTTCTTCAGTTTTCATTTTAATATTATAAATACTACTTTCTGTAGCATTTTTAAATGGATTTTTGTGTATGGACAAAAGTAGGTGGTTACAGGAATTTTTGAAAGTATTTGATTTGTTAAATAATTTCCATTGAAATCAATAAGATTTAGGCTCATAACTCCTTGATTTCTCTGAGAAGTTACAAATTCTTGCTGCAGCTTTAATTATCTTAAACTGATTTGCCTATTTGGCTATTTTGCCTCTACTGCAGAGAGCACAGAAGGTTCTTCAGTGTTTTCCTCTGCAAGGTTTGCATTACTCAGGGTTAAACACAGCCTAACTCTGGTTCAAAACTTTGGAAATAAAAAAACATACCAT
>NW_008666511.1:0-1224 GCF_000695815.1 Acanthisitta chloris | reverse complement strand
GTTTAGCACCACTATTATTCTTCACACGTTTTGTAAGCAGGAAGAGAATCTGGTCCTGACCCTAGTCTGTGACAGAACAGCCTTGGCAGGAAAGATCTAGTGGCCCCCCAAACTCCAACCACAGCTCACATCAGAAGGGAAAGCTCTGCAAAATCCACTGGGGGTGTTGACACTCACCTTTGCTCCTGTGCCAGTGTCAAGTGCTCTATAAACGGTTCCAAAAGCCCTAGAAACAAAATAGCAGCAAGGAATGAGAAGCTGTTTTGTCTCTGGGTGTGAAAGGCAGCCCAGTTTTGTAGAAGTAACTGGGAATGGACTTACCCTTGACCAATTCACTCCAATTCTGTATATTTCTTATCCAAGGCTCTCCACACCCTGCTGGTCAGGGACACCCCCTTTTTTAGCTGAAGCTGTTGACAGGAGCCCTACCAAACTAATGATATCTTCACAGCATTTTTGGTTCAAAATCAGCTCGGTTCCTAAGGAAGAGCATAAGGAACACAGCGATCCCCAAAGCCAGAGGTGCTGCACCAAGGAGAAACCTCTGCTTACATGCCAGATGCGTCAAGGAATAGCGGGAACAAAAGCCACAGAGAAAACTGTGCAAACTGCAGCGAAAGCCACAGATAAAACTGTGCAAACTGCAGCACACATTTGCTCGATCATGGTAGCAGTGTGGCAGGAGTTTGTGCTCTGTCCACTTCCAAGGAGAACGGGACACCCCTGTCAGGGTGCAGCTGTGCGCCAAGAACACCTCGATCAGGACGATCCTCCTGCCCCGAGCAAGCACAAGGGCTGCTGTGGACACTGAGGCCTTCCCTGCACCAGGGCAACGTTCCCTTCACACCACGAGGACGTGGCAACGTGGCCTTGACATCAACAATAGCAGCTGCTCTACGTCAAGTACAGTCGGAACCCTGGGAAGGACAAGAATGTGGCCAAACCAAAGGCTCGCGCTGCCACAGACTCTCCCTCCCGTGGAGGGACCAGAACTGCAGGTCACTCATGGTGCTCACTGCCCCCGTTCTTCAGCAGCAACTGCTGAGCAATTCTGCCTGGCTGCCAGATCTACCAACTGTGCACAGATGAAAGAATCATAAAGAAAAGACTTGTGGAAAGAGAAAGACAATTTCATATATTCCATTGACAAGCAGTAATTGACAGCATGAAGTCTTCCTGCGTACTGGAAGAATTAGGCAGGAAAAACGGAGGCAGTGAGGATGT
>NW_008666510.1:57892-69144 GCF_000695815.1 Acanthisitta chloris | reverse complement strand
TGGATTGCGAGACCAGGCAGCCCTGGTGTAGACATCACGCCTCCGTTTAGAGTTAATCTCTAATTACTTCTTTTATATTAAGCTTTGCGTTTTATGTTGAGTAATTATTTTTTTTTGGTTGGGCGCTTTTTTTTTTTTTCTATTTACAACTTCCCAATCCAAATCACTGCTTTCAGCTCTGGTCGTGGGAACACTTTAGGTGGGACAATTGATGTGAAATCCAGTGCCGTCCCTGTGTGGACAGGAGCACGGGTGCCCGTGTGCTGGCCAGGGAGCTGCGGGACATCCTCTCTGAGCAGAGGCCTGGGCTGCCTCGTGCCAGGCACAGCTATTCCAGCTGGCTCTAGAAGACCCACCACCGGTCAAAGCTCAGACCCTCAGACCATGTCGTGGTGGTGCCTCTGTGGGACCATATTTAAGAAATTATAAAAGACACTTTGCGGCCGTTGTGGGAGAGAAGAGTGAGAAAATCATGGGAGAAACCACTCTGCAGACACCAAAGTGCAGGTCAGCAGAGGAGGAGTGAGAGCAGGTGGTCCGGGTGCAGGAGCAGAGATTCCCCTGAAGTCTGGATAAGACTGTGGTGAGGCAGGCTGTCCCCCTGCCCACAGAGGTCCACACTGGAGCAGGTTTGCTGGCAGGACTTGTAACCCTGTGGGGACCTACAGTGGAGCAGCCTGTTCCTGAAGAACTGTGCCCTGTGGAAAAGGGCCCACTCTGGAGTAGTTAATGAGGAACTGCAGCCCATGAGGCTTACACCACGGTGAACCAAAGGAAGAGAGTGAGGCAGAAAGAGTAGCAGAGTGAATTGTGTTCTGTTGAACCAGGCAGTGGGATTAAGTAGAAATGAACACACTCGTCATATCATTGCAGGCACTGTGTAATGTGGGTTGGTGTTATTCAGGATGTGGTTGTACTGGAGTTTCATAGGGCCACTGCTCTGTATCTCAGCAGTAGACCTAGTGAGGATTTTCCAGTACTACCCATCCAACTCAGACAATGACAAACTTTATCTGAACTATGGACAAGGATCTCACGGAGCTATTCATTCTTATTTGTTCCATCTCCCAGCTGACTGAGAGCACCATAAGCCTGAGCCTCTGGGAGATGTAAACTCCCTGCTTCTTTGCACTGTCCATCTTAAATCTAGGTGGTGCTCAAGGAACAGAGGATTGTGTAAGGAACACCCAGAATTATTTTGTTGGTGAAATCACCAACATACTCCCTCTGCACAGATGAACTTTAATTCATGACTAACCTTTCTTGTAACGCTGGCTTATTTCTGGAGCAAACAGAAAGAAATCTGGGTTTGCGGCATGGTTCTCTTCTTATCTATTAATGCTTTACAGTCTACACTCAAGAGCGGTGATAGTTACCTGGGTGGTAGCTATTTGGAGACTTCCAAAATAGAATAAATTGTCATTTCTGACCTTAAATCATTTGTAGCGTTCACTCCTTTAGAAATATTGCGAGCAGAGAGGTATTGCTTGTGATTTTTTTTATTACACGCAGTTCTGTTTGAAGGATGAAGGAGTTTCGGATTGAGTATCCAACTGCAAGTTACACTCTGAACACTGGAGGGCGCTCGTGCTCCAGTAATAACTGTCCCACGTGCCCACATTCGCCGCCCACCAGGTGGCGATGAGAAGCCAAAAAAGGCTCACGCACGAATCGTGCGTCAAAGGAACGGGGAACAGACAAATAATCTACAATAAATCACAAGTTTTAAGTGTGGGGAATATTGTTGAATATTGCAGAAACAACCTATCGGGCTGGGCATGTGTCACTTTGTCACAGCACAAAATACTTTCACAACTAATTAAACTTCCAATGCTTGTCTATTTCATTTGAGTGCAGCTCAACAGAAGAGCAAGTTTTCCAGCAGTGATAGGCCAGTTGCAGCTCGCTGTGTATTGCAGAGAGAACATCACTGACTGTAGTTTGTCTGGAATATGCTTGACAGTAGGAGGAAGCTGTTTCCCGAGGGGTGCAGAGCTGTGAGTCAGTTTGCAATTGCTCTTCCTGAGGAAGTAACAGATTGAGCTCATAACTGCCTGTGAGCTTTGGTTCAGCCTCAACACTCAATTTTTTAAAAAATTGTTGCTACAGTGTGTGATTGGGCTGTGGTGTGGTGCTGGATGCTGTGAGAGCTGCATCTAGTTCAGACCAGAAATACCCACAGGAACTAAGTGGTCATCCTTACAGTATCAATTTATTTTCATAATTCCCTATGTAATCGTATCACTCTAAAGCAGCATAGTCCTGTGGGCACTTCTATAAATGAGACCTAGGAGTACTATGCTCATTTTCAGTGCTGGTTCTGTCCAGCACTTCATCTTACATGACCTTAAACAAGCCATTTCAGCTCCAGCTTTTCATGTACCACAGTCTTCCGCCTCCTATTTTTTGGAGATGATAGGCTGTTCAAGGGAAGGATTTACTCTTGAATTTGCCTGGAATTTAGTGGTTATATGCCCCAAGTAAAATCAGTTCCTGAGGTACTTCTATAGCAGAATTCATTCTTTAGATACCTAATAAACAGACCTTGTTAATAAGTCAAGATCTTTTATAGCTTCCTCATTTTGTGCATAGACTGGGATTTGAGTCAACAAAGAGCTCATACTTCAAAACAATAAAGAAAATTGCACTTTCCTCAGGTTGCTTTTTCATTCCCCTGTAAAACAGAGAAGAAAGTGCACTGGAGTGATAATATGTTCCTTTTATTTTGTGTTTTTAAAGTGAAACTTGTCTGTATTAAAAGGTTCCAAAATACGAAGAATTGCTCAGGATGGAAAGATGTTTCATGGGTCCCCTTAACAGTCAGAAGTGCCTTGTCCCAGAAGTCGTATGTCTATCACAAATAGACATCAGTCTGAAACAAGGTATGAGGTCAAAGTGCTACTGCTGATAATCAAAGCAGAGTGATGGTAGGTGGAAACATGAACTGAGTAAGTGTCAAGACAAAATCAACAGCAGGTGTCATACTGTGTTTTCAATGAGTGAGCCCTAGTGGGAGATTAGTAGCAGGATATCCATATTCCATACTCAGCCAGATGATTTCAAAACAGTTGAAACTGGTAAGGGAACAACTGAGTTCAAAAAGGAGGATGAATTTTACTTTATTTTGTCCCCTAGTGAGAAGTGTGAACTAACATGTATTTGTCATTAATGCTTATATTGATGTATCAGACATTTTACATCAGGAAAAATTTGCCAAAAACCTCACGCAGTACCCTGTAATACCGAATATTGTTACTTCCTTTTTTCTGTTATGCTTCAATGCCTAGAGCAGCTAAGTTCTTTTATAAATTTCACATTGTGCACTAAACCAAATTTGGTGTATGTTCCAAAGTCATTTTTCAAAGAACTCGTTAGAAAATTGGGTTAGATTTTTCTTCTTTGAGTCTTTTATAAATCTAGGATTGCATGTGTTGTTGATGCTATAGGAGTCTTAATCCTATAGAAAATGTTTTCTACCATCTGCTGCTGGTGAGCACCTTGGAAACTTTTATTCAGGAGGAATAAAAGAACTGACTGACTTTCTTTTACTCTTTATTTTTTAATATTGATAAAATATTGATTTATTTTCAGGAACAGCATACAGCAGTATTTCCATTCCAGCTTTCTTGTTTGTTGGGGTTTTTTTGTGAGCCTACAGTAATTAGTAAGTGGATTTTTCTTGCCATTTAATCCATTGTTTGTCACCTTCGGGACCTGAAAAGCAGCTTTCCTGATGAGATGTTGAGAAGCAGCCTACTGCGTACTTAACAGTGCACATACTCATACACCAACTGCAAATGTAAATGCAAACATTTTTATAGCTGTTGTCAACAACATACATCACAGGAGGTCTCATATCCCTGTTTTGGCAAGAACCATTAATTTTGGCATTTGTTGCACATACTACTCAATTAAGCAGAAAATCCATGCTGGGGATACAAGGAGAGCACTGTGGACACTCTCCATTTAATTTCATGAGTGATTTAGGATTTAAGAGAGACTGAAGCCCTGGGTCAGTCAGGGCTTGGTAGACTGCTGAGCAGGTATGTAGTAACAGAGTAACAGAACAAACTGCTGAAGCAGAAACTAGTTGCTTTTGCACATCTACAGCTTTGAAAATGTATCCCATGGAGAAACATTAGGGCCGTGCCAGCAAAAGGTTATGGTGTTGCTCCCATAACACAACCACTCTATTTCATCCCAAATGATTCTTCATGAAAAATACATTAACTTGATCTTCCTGAAGGAAAAAAACACAACACCTCACATGAACTAAAACAAGAGGTAAAAAGCCTAGGAAATAACCATATGTCACATTCTGTGGAAATCAGATGTATATTGGCACTCCTACTAAGTTATGAGTAAACAGATTGTGCAAATGAGCCAAATCTTTAATGAATAGAAGGAACACTTGAAATGCCTCCTGAGAAAACCAATTCGGCGCAGTTTCTTCCTGAATTAACAGCCATATTGAACTTCAGAACAGCTAAAAATTTTAAGAGGTTCTGCTCATAGAATAAATCTAGGTAGACCCTTTAATTAACAGAAAGCATGCACAAAAAAAAAAAAAGTTACTTTTAAACTATTCCTCCTAAAATGGCCTCTTCTCTCAAGTCACCACTAAGGGCATTCTACAGTTCTTAATCCCAATGTTACAGAAGCTTTTTCTGTGAGCAACAGTACAGATACGTTCATTTCCCCCAGATGAACATCAGACCTTCAACTGTCTCTCAGAAATACCCACTCTGCCAGCTTCCATCCCAGCCATTCCAAAAATACAAATGAAAGCCAACGCCACAGGTTCAGACTGACTATATTATGTGGTAAGAACTCCTCCCCAACCTGCAGTAAAGATGAATTTTAGTCAAGAATACACAAAGTATGGAATAGCCTGCTAACAAGAAGATGGAGAAGAGCCAGTCAAACAAGTAACAATATAAACATCTTTTCCTGTAGTTTGCTTGTACTCCTCCTCAGCACTTGCTTTGCTAATCAGAAATGAGGTGCAAAGTCTGAATTCCCTAGCCAAGGTTGTCCAGCTTCAAACAGTAGCAAAGACTAGTTTTCTCTGATACTGTTTTGTAGAAGGCCTCCTTTCCCTTTTCCATATTTTGTAGCACAAACTTCTCAGTTCTAGCTTTGGGATAAACTGTAGATTGCAATGTCATAGGATTCTGGAACTGTAGGATTAAACATATTGTCTTACTTAGCTAAAGTCAAATGCCTATGCTTACAGTAGGCAGCAGTCCTTATCACAGTGTGGATGGCAAAGCAAACATAATTAATTTTTGATCACAGCCCTTCCTCCCAGAAACATGCTGAGCTTTCCTTTCCACTTTTCCCTAATAGTTTCTCATATGATGGCACAGGAAATGTACCTTTGGGAGTGTCCATACCACTGAAATCAAGTTAGGCAGCCTGTAACTGAGATAGCTTTTTTAGTTGGGCAAGGAGACTCTAGTTTCAACGACGAGATAATTCTTCAGTTGCTGAATTATCAAGATTCCTGAGATACAGAACCAGCTCTCTTGAAAGTAACACCTGATCTCATGTCATGTCCCGGGACCAATGCACTTATTCCCCCTTTGGCTCAAAACCTCAGGGGATAATAAACCAGATGGCCTCAGTTTCTTTCATTTCTGCAATCTCTTAGCAGGCCTAGCAGATGATACACAGTTGCAGGTCGTGACTCTCCACAAAAATAAAACTTAACCTCAAATAAACAAAGCAAAAAAACACAGTATCCCAGTCCAGTCAGTGAAGAAAGCTGAAAGGATCAGCTAAGTGCTTCTGGATTGGGGAAAGGCTGTCCTTTCACATCATAGCAACACTTAACAGTAGGCTATCAGCAGCTAGGGGACTTTCTTCTCAGAACCCAAGCCAAGCCCAGCTACTGAAATAGATTCCTCAAATAAGAGTAAATCCTGCTTAAGAAAGCCAAGTAGTTTTCAGCACTATTCTGTAATGGAGTGTAACTGGTACATTTGCAATACCACACAAGTAAAGAAGGGTTGGTAGTACATGGGCCCTACTTGAGCTGATGTATTCCATCTTCACCACCGTACTCCCTGTGTTAAAAACCCCTCACACAACTGAAATGGAACAATATTTTTCATCCACTATTAGCTGTGGCTTGGTCAGAACAATCAACAATAAATTAAATCTGAAAAATTAATTCAAAATGTAATTCAAATGAAAGTAATTCAAAATGTTCCACAAACATCTTGCAAATGAGGAGTTTTAGGTTGCCATGTGTAAAGACCAGTGGGCTGACACTCTGAAAAGGTGCCAGCAGGTACTGGAGAACAAGTAGGTGAAAAGCCAACAATTTTCTCTCACCTGCATTTATGAAAGTCTTCAGAATTATATCCACTAAGAAGTTTCTTTATAGCACACAAAACACTTACTGACTGATGGAAAAAAACAAGGTATCCAGAAAGCACAATATGATGCACAAAGCTGCCTTCTGCTTCCACTCATGTTTATGTGCATAATAAAAGCACATTTAAAACCCAAATAGTAGAATCATAGAATCATCAAGGTTGGAAGAGCCCTCTAAGATCATCAAGTCCAACCATTAACCTGCTGCTCTGCTGTAACCCGTAAACTATATCCTCTAGTGACAGATCTAGACGTCTCTTAAACAGTTCCAGGGATCCTGACTCCACCACCTCCCTGAGCAACCTATTCCAGTGCCTAACCATGCTAACAGTGAAAAAAATTTTCAGAACATCTAATCTGAATCTCCTCTGTCTTAGCTTATGATTGTTCCCTCTAGTCTTCTCATCGCAGAAAAGGCAGAAGAGACCATCTCTCACCACTATACAATCCCCCTTTCAGGTAGCTGTAGGGAATGATGAGGAGTGATATTTAATACAAACAAATGAATACAAACAAATGAATACAAACAAATGAAATAGGAATTAACTTGTCATGAAGTCAATGGAAAGTATGATATTAAAATTCACTGTTAAGATTTTTAGAGCAGACAGTGGAAAGTCTTATATCTGACGGTAAAAGTAATTTCTATCTAAATTACAGTAACTATAGGAAGCTCCACCTTTGTCCTCCAGCTACCACAAGAAGACTACAAACAAATGAATACAAACAAATGAAATAGGAATTAACTTGTCATGAAGTCAATGGAAAGTATGATATTAAAATTCACTGTTAAGATTTTTAGAGCAGACAGTGGAAAGTCTTATATCTGACGGTAAAAGTAATTTCTATCTAAATTACAGTAACTATAGGAAGCTCCACCTTTGTCCTCCAGCTACCACAAGAAGACTTTCTCACAGGGGAGAACAACAAATAGCAAATAAGTTTTGCTTGCTTGGGAAAGCTGGGCAAGTAAAGTACTTTCCTAATTACATTATTCTAAATCATTATAGTCTGCTTCTTTGCTTGATATTGTGTAATTATGGTACACCCCAAAGTTATGAGCTGTCTCTTTTCAATTTGCTCCTTAATAGAAAAAAATGCCATAAGGGATGTTTCTCCAGGAACTGGTGCTGTGCTAGCAAGTAGAAATTTACAGATTGTTAGAAGATATATATCAGCTCCTGCATTTCCCAAGCTTGCAAGAAAAAAGTGGGTATTGATTCAGGAACGTCTTGACCAAAAATACAAACCTTGAAAATGGAAAACAAGACTCTAAATATTAAAACTGAATACTAAAAAAACCCAAGGTCACTTTAATAATTCGTGGTTTCAACATTAAGAAATCTTGATTTGTGATGCAGACTGAGCACCACTGTAACTGAGAGACCTCTCAGATATAGCCTATAAGGAGTTACTACTCCTTTGTTTTTATAGAGAGAAAATAAATCACATGGTGACCTAAAACATTTAATAAAAAACATGACTTGCAAAGTTGCAATATCATTTCAGCTGCAGTATGAAAACTTCAACATGAACGGACTAGAATGGATTATTTTCTCAGAATATCTTTCATTAGAAGAACAAATGCAAGGTTACTTTGGGGTTTTAGGGTTTTTTTTAACAAACTTGAAACAACTATATTATTTAGTCTAAACTTTCTGAGTAATAGCCACAGTGTGGTTCTGTGTACCCATTTTGGTTTTAAGATAAATAGGAAACTTTCCTCTCCCAAAAGAAGTTTTATTTATGTGATAATCATACACAACTTTTCTGGACAACTATAATCTCCTCTTACAGTTTTTTGATCCAGAGCACAGATGTTTACCACTTACCATGAATGTTGGCGGACCTGCCCAAATCTCAGCGAAAAACAGTTGTAACAAAACTTCTCTCCAAATGGTTATGCAAACAAGGATCTTTGTTTGATGTTCATGTTAAAGTATACCAATGCTAATCCATTCAAAAACACATAAAATCCCCCAAAGGCTCAGAAGTACATGTACTGAAATCAGAAGTAAATGCTACTATACTGATGAGAGTGTAGATTATAGCCAAAGCAGTATAAACAACTAAATCAAGACGGAGATTATTCTTTCAGAGATCAAATTACATTGCAAAAAAATCCCTCAGGAAACTGGTGTTTATTGCTGCTTTTTCTCATTAAGTGGAGTGGGTTATGTAGTCTATCTACTATTCTCCCTAGATGCATACACAACATAATATAATTTTGGGGCAAAAACAGTAGGGAAGGAGTTGACCTGTCTTAAGAGCAATTCAGCTGCTTGGAAGGGCAGGAAGAACATGTGAAGTCAAAGAAAAGCCTTGATAGCAGGTCATCAGGTGGCCAACACTCATCATAGAGAGATCGCATAAGCCCATACAATGTCCAGGTTATCTGGAAAGTGACTGAAGACAACTACCACCAGAATCAGTTCCCTATTTCCTTGGGACAATGTAATCTCTTCAGGGAGAGATATGAGAAAGCAATTGGTCTTATCATCACTCCTTTATTTTACAGGAATTTGTTTCAGGGATGGCATTTAATAGTTTTTTAGAAGAGACATGATTTGGTATTTTCCTTTTAGAAAAAAAACCCCACCACAAACCACCCCACACCAGCTGCTGAAACCTTTCAGATTCCCAATAATCTCTGCAGCTTCTAAATGGAGTAAAATCTCAAGAGAGCTCAGGGACAAGAATAAGATTTGTAACTACCCAACTATGTCTTTTTGTTTGCCTATGCATACAAACATAATTAAGGAGTGGCCAAATGTTCTAATGAATCCTTTTTAAGGTGGCCCACATGAAAAGGCCGTGATAAACTTTCCTTGTATCTTGTTTTCACTGTATGGCTGAGATCACATTTGTTTGTCTTGCAAAAGGTACCCAAGGTCTGACTTAGCACGTTTTCAATGTCTCTAGAAGACTCCAAGATTAGTTTTCTCCCAGAACTTCACCAATGTGTATTTTGACAGCATTAGGCATCACACATTAATTAAGCATTGAAAGGATGTTACTAATATGAAACACCTAAGGTACTGAGATTTAAAAGTCTGCTGTAAAATGAATCCATTATAATTGGATTTTAATAAATTAGGAATTATTACCCTGTTAAAACACAGTATTGCATCAGTCTTACAGCACAAAATAATATGCTGCCTGTAATTAAACAGGAACACTGTAACCTCCTTAAAATCTTGACTATGTCAAGTTTCTGCTAGAGGGTCGATGCCTTAATATAACAAGTGTACTACAGGGAAAAATGCTATCAATTTGTTCCTGAATTTTGATAATTAAAGCTACTATTTATGTATGCCGCAGGAAAAATAACTTAAGTGTAAAAGTATACAGCTTGAGTGCTGTATCATGTTATTTATAATGGTAGGTATTTGGAAAACCAACACAATTGGTTTCTTTCATTATTACAGAAGTCACTTCTTTGTAGCACAAAATGAATGCCAGACAAGAACCATTGTTACAGCATCTCAGAAGAATGCAACTTGATTGTGAGCTAAATGTAAGTTCTTATAGTTCTCAAGATTTTATAATCAAATATCCATGAACAATTTTCACTTCTTCTAATAAGGAAATAGCAAGTTAATGCATCTGAGTAAGAAGGTACCATGTGCTGAAAATACACATAGTTTGACTACAATATGGCTCATATATATGTAAGCAGGTGTTCACTAACAATGTGCAAGGACCATTTCAGCAACTTTTATCCCAGAGAAAATTAAAATTTGAGCAATCAAAATATTCTGGGTCATGGCTCAAGAAAATCTGTGTTTACACAGCACATGCTTACATTACATTACACCTGGTTCTAAACAAGGAACTGTCCTTCTTTCAGTTACTATTACCATTCATTATGAACTACACTATTTTGGGAGAATCAGAACACAATTTGGAAACAGGATTTGTAAAGAAAACTGTCTCAATTTCTAGACGTCAAATTCCTTTTTATTCTCACCGCAGAGTGAACTAGTAAAGAAAACAAACAGCTTTCTCTTTCTAGGTGGGAAAAGAGCCTTAATCTCCCTCTGCTGGACACTAGTGTTTTTTACTAAATGAGCTAACATTTTGAAAACATTTCTCTGCACATTTCTGGGACTATTCAGAGCCTAATGACCAACCAAACATGAATAAAACTGAATTTTCTCTCCCAAAAAATCACAAGAAATGCTGAAACTATGTGTCAGAAGCTGCAATGTTTTTGTTGCTGGTACAGGTCACACTTGCTCTTTATAATTTAAAATGCAACAAGAAAAAAAAGGCAAAAAAAGTTTGGAGTGCAAATATTCTTTGGTTTACTCATTAAAACAAAAGGACACAGCAAACAGCAGAAACACTGGCAATTAAATAAACAGCAAATTCTTTATATGCTTCCTAACAAAAAGACTTCAGCTGTTTGAAATGTATTAACTTCATGCTTTTAAGTACATTACAGTGTCTAGAAAGTCACATTTTTATATCCCCAATATCAAGGCAGAGAGAAGATGAGGGAGGAAAAGGAGGATAAAAGGTAGCAGGAAAGAAAAGAAGAAAAAAATTTATTCAAAATCCCATTTTTTCCATTAGATAAATAGTATATAACACAACAATACAACTAATTTCTGCTTCTACTTTCATTGTACATAAAGCAAATTGGCTTGGAATTTATTTTCAGATGATCAATCTTTGTGAATTCACATCATCATACACATCAGACTAGTGTATAAAATATACTGACTCATGGCTTCGCAAAAAGAATTGCAATCCTTCCAACCCAAATCATTGATTCTATGGTTCTACTAGCAGAATTCTAATATCTTAAGGAATTGCACAGAGAAGTTACTGTGTTTTACCTTACCATAGGCAGAGTTGAAATTATG
>NW_008666510.1:55774-57860 GCF_000695815.1 Acanthisitta chloris | reverse complement strand
CCGGTTAGGCTATTTTACTATAGCTTATTCCTCCAATAATCCCCATGTAATCAAAGGAAGCAAGCATCCTCTACAAGGATCTATACCTGGTAGATCCTTCCTTGCAGACAGGAATATTTCATCTTTGAGCTGGAGATGAACAAGCCTGTTTTTAAGACTCTACATGACAGCAAAATTGATACTACTTGAAACCAAATGCTTCACAATGGCAACACTAGGAGGCTGTGATCTGTGCAGAGAGCATTAAAGACTAAAAATGAATCAAATATATCTATTTTACAAGTAAGTGAAAGAAATTACAGAGTGTACCATCACCATGAAAGTCTGTTACCAACGTTACTGGACTCTGACATCCGTAAAACTATGAAAGATGTGGATTTTCTGACAGCATATAGTTTTGGTTTGTATATCTATCTTGCAAACCCCTTACTCTACTTGGATCATTCTGGCTTATTGTCTTTATCAAGCTGTTTCCGTAGGCAAAGCACAGCAAAGAAAAGTCATATGCCATCTTTCTTCCAGATAAGATTGTGAATAGCAACAGGTAACTCTTAATAAGAAATCAATTATAATAAAGAGATTTTGGAAATATTTGTCATACTGTAAAGAAAAAACCTTTTTTGCATGCTCCCTTATTCCTTCATAAATCAACAGTGTTCCGTCTACAAAAAATGCATAGGCAGTCACCTCTAATACAAGTACTTATATGTTCCCCTCATCCAGCATTTTGTTGACCCCATCACAAAGTTTTTGCAAATGGAGTTTATAAGGTCCAAAGGGATTGTACAAGGCAGCCAAAAATTCACAATCAGAGAAGTGATCAAACACATTGTTGACGCGTCCGTGTGACTTTGAAGTTAGGTGACGCTGAATGATTTCATGAAGTAGCTCTCTGCAATCATTTAAGAGTTTGGACAAAAAGTTCCTGTCGAAGGTATAATCCACCTGATGGAAACTGACCACGGTCTTAGCCAGTTGATGAACTTTCTTCTTGAATTTCTCCATTAATGCTATTTCATCCTGATTGAACTGGTTGTTCCTGTAGAGAATTGCCAATTTGAGGACTATTTTAATGAGGTTTTTGATGATTTTCTCTGCTTCCTTTTTATTCTGTGTATATTCCTTCGTTACTCTGTAAAGTTCATCTAAAACATCACTGCTTGTATCATCGATCAAAGTAGTTGCTATTGATTTGGACACCATTTTTCCAAGGATCTTCTTCTGGGCCTGAATGGCCAGACTCTTGGAGTTGAAGACATCTGTGGCCACTAGGGAAAAAAAAAAGTATGCAGTCAGTACTTCATAACAGACATTCTCTGGACAGCAAGTTGAAGAATATTTCCATTTCTATTAATTTCTGTTAGTCTTACTAAATGCTACAAAAATAATGCAATGCATTTGCAGAAAACTCCATCTTTTAAATCCCTGAAACCGTTCTCTTTAGGTTTGCGTTCTTTTAGACTGTTTTACTTTTGAGAAAATACAAAGAGAGATGGTTTAAAAGAACATTCTGTATACCGATTGATGGGATTTCAAACTGAGGCAACAAACCTGTCCTGTTTGATCAGGTGAGTCATAAGTCTGATCTGGTACTCACATTAATAATGAAATCTGAAACCGTGACTATCCCAGTGTCATGACAATTAATAACTCCTACTCAAATAGAGACAGTAATTCAGTGAATCAACCATTATGAAGCTTTTTCCCCGCTTAGTATTTTACATGATCAGTGAATCCCACACATCTATTAAATATTTTATCTATTAAATATTTTAGATATGTATTTTATACATATCTGTAGATATGCATATAGAAATATAAAAGAATGACAAAATACTTCTGTCAGCAAACAATACTGAGATTCGCGACAGTAATTCAGTGAATCAACCATTATGAAGCTTTTTCCCCGCTTAGTATTTTACATGATCAGTGAATCCCACACATCTATTAAATATTTTATCTATTAAATATTTTAGATATGTATTTTATACATATCTGTAGATATGCATATAGAAATATAAAAGAATGACAAAATACTTCTGTCAGCAAACAATACTGAGATTCGCCGGATGCAATGAAGCTAGTT
>NW_008666510.1:6435-55744 GCF_000695815.1 Acanthisitta chloris | reverse complement strand
TACAGATTAACACTTCTATGTCTTACAATTAATGCAGTAAAAGCCAGAAATCAAATGCCTAGGGATTGTCAAAACACTTGTGGGCATAACCTGATAAAGAAACCTTTCTGTGACCAATGAACTAAATTCTAGAACAGATTTCCACCTCCAAAACCATGCTTGCTTGCAGTAAAACATCCAGTGACTGGTTTGTAATTTTGTTCAGATGCTGAGAAAACATTCCTTCAGAGACATGACTTGTGAAATGATGGAGTTCGTTCTGTTGCCAGCAACTACTATTTACACCACATTCCCTTTGCAGCACCTTCTTCCCAAAGGCACACGTGAATTCGTATTTCCAGGGTGAATGATCTGGGAGATAGCTGCCTTTGCACTGCAGCTTTCCTGGAGTCTCAGACAGGATGAAGGAAAGCTTCATCTGTTTCATTTACTACCCATACTGAAGGTCTGTGTAGCAAACACAGGGACTGGAAACTTTTTTTTTTTTGCTTTTAATGAAAACATAAACTCTGCAGATGTCAGACAGTACATCCCTGAATTTAGAGAAAGTTTTCTCTTAACTGTTGGTATATAGGCAGCTGGGTGTGTTCAGATGCAGGATGCCTCTGAGGTTTCAGCAAATAGAAGAAACTTGTCCTTTGGCACATGAGACAGAAATCTGCATTTTTAATTCAACAGTACCATTGAGAAACTTAATAACAGGTTCCTTTTTTGCCATCCAAGAAACTTGCAATAGGTTTGTTTCTTAAGACTCAGCGCATATCAGCATTTTGTTTGGAAGCATGAAGTGTTTGAACGCATTTCAAAAAATCTACTACTTGAGGACACTCAAAACTCAAAGAACCCATTGTTAACTATCTTAGGCGAAGCACTCAAGATCACAAGACAGACATACTCCTCAACCACAAAGATACTGGAAGACAGTAACTGAAAATATTTGACTCACTGTGTTTTAAATATGAAACTGCAACTGTTACTATTCAAATTAAAACCAATCCAAGAGGTGGTCAAATACGAGAACTCAACAGCCAATACTTTACAAACATCTAGAGATGAATGATCACTTCCACCTACACACCCCCTCAAAACAGGAATATCAATTGTTCCTTCATAAAATTTATTTCTTAAAGTCTTCTAATTCATTAATTGCTCATGATGTCTTCTTTCTGACACACTATAAATATTCTGATGTTTGTACTAATAGCAGTTACTGTTTCAATGTATCTTCCAAAAATTTGCAAAGAAAAACCCACATGATATAAATATATACATGTTTTTAAGTCTTTCCCAGGATGCTACACGTATTCTTACAAAGTTTTAACTACATCACACAAATGTAATTCCAACTTGAACAGCTCTGTAATTCTAAATCCATATAACCCGCCTCAAGAAAGTCAGGCAAACACTCAGGTATGGTTCTAACATCATAACCTGCCAAGTATCAATTTTGAGAAACTGAAAACATGGCAGTTTCCTAAAAAAGTTACTCTTTTTCAACAAAGAAAACCTTATACTATATATTTTTATGTTTCATAAGGTGGAACTCAGCAGGTAATTACAACTGCTAACCAAAACAGGAACTGCTCCCTTACAAAAGCTGTTAAAACTCTTAACAGTATTTCCCTAAAAACTGTTTTAGAACTACCTAGCATAGCCTGCCTTCTATCTGTTTTGCAATAAATACATCAGAAGCCAGCTCAATTTTCCCTGTGCTGTTACACGGGTTCTAATTGCTAAATATGCAAATTTCATACTTCAGTATCTTGACCAATCCAAAAAGGAACTTGCAAACTGTTTGCATTTTATCATCAGAATTTTTCCTCATTACCAATGGCAGAAAGGCCTAAAAATGTATTTCACAGCTTAAATAAAGCTGAGTTTAAGCAGTAAAATTATAGAGCTTCTTCAGACCGAACACACACAATTCCTTTAGTAACAATAAAACTATTACTTACTTGTTCACCTAATGTAATTGCAGTTGTTAATGCTGACAGCAGAAAGAGAAGCAAAATGCCCAAGGAGAAGACTGGCCTGAGGCTTTTTTATTCCAGTAAATCCAGCACACATTTTATTATGTGCTTTGAAATGCTGTCAGAAGATATCACAGAGTGAATATGGGTTTTCCCCTCTTCTTCGTAAAAGCAGCACTTCTCAGCTGCCTTTCTCTCCTGCCTGCAGTGCTTCATTTTGCTTTGCCACCTCAAAATGCAAAAATACATGGCAGTGGTTTCACTTCCTCGAAGAGAGCAGAAAGGAAATTGCACCACCGAGCAAGCAGTGCAACACCAATGGCTGTTACTGCTAACTGACAAGTGGAACCATTAGCAGAAAGGGAGGGAGAAGAAAGGCCCCATAACTTGAGAAGACAGGGGACCTGTCAAGAAGATGTTAAAACATTAACCCAGTATCTGTGAATGGAGATACTCGCAGGTGTTAGAGATGCATGACTGACAGGTCATGGAGTGCTGATGATGGGCAGCTGCCGACTGCATGCACTCCCAGTCTGAGGGCAGCTGGGCATCCCCTTTCAAACCCCTGACTACAATTTCAGATGTGAACACCTAAAAATCCACATTTAGACAACTACTTCAAGCAGCCTCATGTAACCTTACATTAGCTGGCCTGGATGCATAAATCTCTGACTACACTTTTTGTATTGACAGGTCCCATCCCTGCACTTTAAACCAAAATAGTGCTATTTTTCTGGTGAACTGCAGCAGACCCAGAATTTGGGCAGGTAATCCCACTACTTCTAAGCATCTAACAGATTGTTTTTCCTCATGTCTGCCATTTATAGCTCCTATTTCTTTCCCATGCAGTTTTACACTTTACTTTTTAAAAGAGTATCATCCAAAAATGCCCCTTTGAAATCAATGGGATGTCATTTTCTACACAATCTATACAAACAAGTATGATAATGTTCAGCAAAGCCACCCCTCCACATATGGGAGCAGTCCAAAGGGAAAGGCACTCAAGAGGAAATCCTGCGACCATTACTTTGAAATTCACAGGATCAACCCTAGGGATAATGCAAACATTTGCAAAGTCTCCTAATTTATGATTTAGAGAAGGAAACAAGCTGCTGGAGACTGCCTCCTGTGAAAGTTGTGAGCTTAGTAATTATGAAACTTCTGAACTTTCGTAACCAAATGCACAATGTGTGTGTTTAACATGGTATTTTTTTGTTAAAGTGAATAAAAATCAGACATGCACCATTCTGGATGTGGTTTTTCCCCCAAATATTTCACCATACAGAGGTTTTCCTTAAAACTGTGGTGGAAGTATAAACTTTGAGTGAAAATTTAAAATTGTGGTTACTAAGCTCTCAGGAGACTGCTATAAAAGTACAAGAAGGATAATACTAACAGCTGTGATGCTAACTTTTCCCCTCACACGGATGCTAGTACACCACCCTCCGTACTGTGGCAGATGCCTATTGCCACACAGTCTATGTCTCAACTCCATTTAAACTAAAAAAACCCCAACGCAACCCAACCAACCAAAAAAAACCCAACAAAAAAAACTCAAAAAGAAAAAGCATAAAAGCAAGCAACAAAACCCCACCAACCAATCAACCAAACCAAACCACCCCAAAAATACCCCAAGGTACTATTTGGGAAAAAACAAGGTTTTTTCCTCAAGTTAACAGTTTATGATAGATTCAGCTTCATTTGCAGTTGAGTGTATGCAATCTCACGTACATTCATAATGAATACTTGAGTCACTGAGTATTTTTTAATTTCTCATAATAACAGAGGATCACAAAAAAGTATTCAGTAAAAGCTTACAGGGAACCATGTTAAATTCCATGGGCAAGTCAAGAGCTGAGTTTTCTTATCCTCCATGTGTTGATACAACAGTCTCAATGGAAGAGAAAATATGACTGTGAAGTCATTTATAACAACACCACAGCACAAGACTCAGTTCTTATTTCAGTGACTGGCATACCACGTGCTGCAGTAGTACCTGGTGAGCATACAGCCTGAAAATGACAAGGATTTTTGGGCAAGGCACTAAGAACACTGACATGGGATTAGGAGGAAAGAGACAGCACTGAGAACTTCAGGCAGCATTTAAAAGACTGTATCACACGGCACTGAGAAATGCAGCAATCAATTTTGTGCCAGGCATCCTGTGTGCATGGGTGTTTGCCTCTCTACAGACTGTGGGCAAGGGCTACACCTAATAGCCCACACACGCCATACAAATCGCACGTTCAGTCAGCCTCCCAAAGTCAGAGAGCATCATTTCCCTGGAGGGAGGCAACTTGAAATCAAGTTGAACTGACAGCGTTATGGTCTTCAAGTGTATGTGATCATGAGTCATGCACCTCCAAAATCATAAGATTGCCTACATATGAAGGGCTAAAAAAATTATTGAATTTTTACTCTTTCTTGAGCCTTCTGCTGTCTGGGTCTTTACAGAACTACCCTTGTTTTCAGGAATCACAGCGGGCTGAAACATTAAAAAAGTTTATAGAGGGGCGTATAAATATATGACTTCATGCCTAAATACATGACTTCAGTAATGCAAAGTTCCAAGGGTGATAAACTGCAAGAGTTAGCACCAGTGAACAAACAAGTCCTGAAGTACAGAATAGGCAGAAACAGTCATAAACCTGTTACCAGAACGGTAACAATTTTCACAATGTACTTATTAGATGATAATATGATTAAAAAACATGAGTGGTAGGACACAGACTACGAATTCTTCAGATATGAGTAAGATAAACTAATTTTTCTAGCTGCCATCATGATTAACAGCTTCTTAATAACCATGAGTGAGTGAGTCACAGTTTCAAAAACATTTTTGGTGCTGTTTTTTTCCTTTTAAAACAGAAGACTCAGTGTTTTGATTCTTATCTAACTGCTTCAAAGTTTCCTGGGTGAAAGGTGTGTTAAATTTAAAATGCTTACAATGTAGAAATGCTTCCAAAAATACAGCAGTTCCCAGACGGCCACTTCAGCATATTGGCCAGTCTCCACATCCAAAGTGTTTGTTCACTTGTTGGCTTTGTTAAAGCTGATGAAAACTGAAGTTTGTACCAGACATGCAAGACCAGAAGCACTCTGACAGCTTTCACTCTTCAGCCTCAGACAGCTAGCTGAGGGTAGGAGTGAGAAGGGACCAGGACAGCCACAGAATTCATTGAGAGAATGATGGTAACAGGGCAGACAGTGTGGACAAGCACCATCAGGCAGTGGAAAATCCAGAGAGCAAATGGCTAAGTGCAGAAAGATGAACAAAAAAAAGACCTCAAACAAGGCCCTGTACAGTTCTTATTTCTTTCACATACATCTTTACTTTTTTGATTAATGTACACAAGGTCTTTATTGAAAGATCAAATATTTCACCTGGCACCTTGTTTTTAAAAAGGATAGTTTATATATGAATATAAATTTTAACTAGAAAACAGTTTAAACGAAAATTTTCAATGCATACAAAGCATTTTTTCATAAGTTACATTTGCCTGGTAGTTAATACATTTGCAGGCAGTTAACAAAATAGGCAAATTGTACTAAATCCTTGCTTGCCTTAATCATTAGCAACTGAGAATGCTATGAGAATGCTAATTAATCAAGCAATGTGCACTAATTTTAGCATTCACACTGGAAGATCTTCAAAAGAAATAACACCCAATCTGAAGCCAAGTCTAATGCATAGCAAATATTGCATGAGCTGTCTTACTGGATTTGGAACTCAGCTGTGAGGCTGCAAGTCACTGTGAAGTATCAGTTAGCCAAGCAATTTTGGAAAAAAATGTGGCTAATGAAGCATTTTTGGAAATAAATAGTATGTGTACACTCTGTACTGATACTGAGTGAGCCTATGTTCAGCTGCAGAAACATGGGAGAGGTAAAAAACAGCACGCCCCGGTTGCAACACCTTTTTTTACTTAATAAAGTTCTGTATAAGCCATTGCAAAAAGAATATGATATTGTTATATGCTTCTGGATTTTGCTATCCAATTCTAACCTTAGTGTATTGAAATACCCAAAATTTGACCAACAGCAAAAGATGACCCACATTTGATCTGCAATAACAAAACAAAACTACTAAAAAACACAGAAAACAAAGTATTTTTCATCAAGAGGTGAGAATTGCCAAAAAATGTACCTGAAGGTTAAGGTTGGGTAGAGTGGCAAGGAATGACGCTACTTCCAACAAGAATGTATGTGCACAGTTTTGCAGTCCCATGGGAGCAGTCAGTGCCAACAAGTTATTCTGGTTTTACATGCTTGTGCTTCCCACAGCCAACCTGTGCATCACATGATACACATACTGTAGCTGATTTAGAAACTTTAAAAACCTTCCTAAAAGCCCTTTTTCCTAGAGCCTTTAAATGTGTTTTAATTATCAGTGTGGTTTTAAAAAGAAGAAAAATAGAAGATCAAATTCTGGTGACTGTTCTTAGAGAAGACTATTTCAGAATATGTTGGATATTAAACAGAGAAAATGAGAGTCACACAGAGCAGGGTCATGAACTTAATCTGGTATTTCACTCCTTTGCCACCATTTGTTATCTTTGTTGGAATGTAGCAACAGGTGCTGTGGTATTAAATATGCACCCTGTATATTTCAGCTGTTGGCCATTTCAGGGCTGTACCAACTTCCTCTGTATCTACCAGGTGTCCATACACAGTCAATAGCAATACTGCACAGATCTTTTCACAGGAAATAAAGCATATCTTATGTCATTCCTTCTGATCAATCCAACTGCAATGCATGTGCTTAGGTACTGTCATTATACATTCACTGTATTTTTGTCCAGCCTGAGAAAGACATATCAAACTGCAGGAAGGCAACAGTGCCAAGCTGCCTAACCCAAGCAGAACTTCAAATAAAATAATCTGGCTATTACAACTGAATGTTTAACCTGAAGTTAAGGTTTGAAAAAAAGGTGTCTTATTGCTCTTACAACCATCCTGACAAAAAGAACATATTCTCACACAAAAAAAAACCTCAACCCCAAACTTGCTGAAGGCACAGGACCTATAGATACAATAGAAGAGTTTCTGACTTGAATACAGAAGGAAAAGCTCCAGGGCCAGCATCCCTAGGGAACCTTGAATCCATCGGAGAAACTTAAATTTGATGTAGGGACAGGGGTGGAAGTTAGATTAAGTTTAAGTTCATGTGGCAACAATACAATTAACTGGAAGGTTGAGACAAGATGGCAATCTGGTATGAAAGGGAACATGGATCTCAAGTATAAGGACAACACAGCAACCTACCTGCCAAAATGCAAAGGGCATATGTTTTGAATTCCATGTAGAGAAAGTCACAGCAGAGGCTTCAGAGAGCTCAAATGACACAGAACTTTGTAAGAGATCTTATGAAGGCTTTGGAAGTAGTTAATAATGTTTTTCCCGTATTTCTAGTTCTGGCTCTCTGTTCCTCTCCAAGTCAATATGTATGCTACACTGTCTGTCTCTTACAGATGGGTTAGGAGTCCCTCAGTATCTGTCTTTCATCGCAATGTTGAAAGTAGGCTGGATTGCTAGCATGCACTTTGTTTATATATATTAATTACTCTTTTATCTTCCATTGGTTGCCCTGAAAAACTAAACAGCATGCACACACCCACACCCCAACCCCCCCCACACCATTTGATTTCTGCCTTCTCGCTTCTGAAGCAACTTCTGAGGCACTGGAGACTGACACAGCTACAGGCCAGATACATAAAAAAACAGTAGTGATTTCCAGAGCTCTTTGTTCTCAGGTGTCTGGTTTGTATAATCATTTTCAATACTAGCATTGACATATAGATCATAAAATGCAAGAACATATGCCATCTAAGAATTTTACTTATCAGATATTGGCTGTTCTTTAGAGACACTAGTTAAACCCTTCATCTCTTTTTCAGTTTTACATTTTTCACTATCCATTTTCCTACTCTATAGAACAACAGATTAATTTTCTGGCATTCAATGCACGGCTCTATGCAGAATATATGCTTTGTCTACTCTCCCATACCTCTCATTCATGGTACCGGTGATTATGGAGGACTAGACTTGGTTGCTGCAGTGGTCGTTTTCTCTGCATAGCTAACATGCATTTCTAATACTTTCCTCTTCCACAAGGAGCAAAATCAACCAATCGCTCAGTTTTAACTTTTTCCCCCAATATTTATTAGCCACAGCCTGTTCCTTCTGTATCCATACTACAATTACCATGACCTTCATCGAAACATCCAGCCATGAAATCAGTGGTTAAGAGTTGGTTTTCTCTTCTTCACTCATCTGCTCCCTTGCTGTCATCTCAGAAGAGTCTCTCCAACACCCAAAGGTACAGCTGCAGTATCTTTTGAAGGCTTTGCTTTGATTCCTCTCTGTTTCCACTTGGTTTGTTCTATCCCTGGCATCTCCAACTCAAAACAGCTGATTAAGTATGCAAAGTACTGAAAAAATCCCAAATCCCACCTTTAAAGTCTTTAACAACACCAAAATCTCAAGCATAAACTAAGACTATCAAAACACTAGTCCACCTCCCCCACCTGTCTTAACAGTTTTGGTATTGCTTTCACTAATGCCATTCAGTTATAGAGGCGTATAAAACATACAAGAAAAATTAGGTCTTCAATACTGTTAGCAACTTTTTCTTCTGCAAAATTAAATCTTCTGCTTAAACATCATGTGTCTGACACTGTCATCTTCTTTTACAGCAGGAAGCAGTATTATTTGGATACAGAACTCTGTTACCTAGCAAAGCACTAACAATCCTATTTATTTTTAAATGTTACAAATATATTTACTAACTACAGCTAGACAGTCATCAGAGGACTCCTTCAGCCTCAGATGTCCTGCTGGTCTGTAAAACCTGCATCTATTTTGTAATTCACTCCTTGGGGCAAAGTGTAGGAGATTGACTGCACTGTTTTTTACAACTGTTGACTACTGTAGAATTTAAATGTCTAGCTTCTTTTCTTTGCATTGACATCAAACAGCATTTTTGACTAGGTGATGGACAGCACTCATCAGCTATGAAGGGATATACACTACCAGGAAAGGTTGTTGTACCTTGAGATTTTCAAGATTATTACCCAAACAGTAAGAAGAAGGGAATGCAAATTTGAATGCAGAGAAGGAAAGTCCTCCAATGGTGAAAAGAAACACCATCAATCTAAATTTCAAGTTAGCTAGATTACATTTTTGCACTGAAATAAAAATGTCAACAGTTTCTCTTTTCCTCACCAAGATACTGCTGTCCTCTTCTCCCATACTCTGCGGTATTACTTAACAAGGCACAACAAATAGAGCAACACCTAATCATAAGTTACATCTCTTTCCATTGATTTTGATGCCAACTGCTTGTTGCAAAGAAAGGTGAGTTTAAACATGCATCCAGGACACCAATGTCTTGCATCACAGAATTTAAATCTCTAATTTCCAACAGAGGACAAGGCTGTGAGCTTGTTGAAGGCATCTTATCACAAGACACCAGAGCCAAACTTTATTCTTCCCTTCATAAAGCATCCTGCATTTCTGTTTGCAGATGTTCAAATTCATGATTCATCATTTCAAGTTCTTTTTCAGTTCCTGAAGTAAAGGCTAAGCCACTATTTCTCAGTGAATTTTTTTAATATAAATGATTTTAAGTCAAGAGGAATATTAATTCATTTTCTCATTTGCAAGTGGTAAAAACCAGCCCTTGGAATCAGTAACTGAAATATTCACCACTGTCATCTGTTTGCTTCTGTTAATATTAAACCAAGTTTTTCTTCTTTCTAGAAATAAAACTGTCATTGTAGAATAGCTTGGTAAAGCAATAGCAAAAGCAAAACCAGATCTCATGAAAGCCTTAAGTTCTATAACAATGGAATTCCTGAATTTTTCAAAGTCAAAGTTTCCTACACCCCTCAATGAAGTTCATTAAGTGGAAGCTTGTTTGTTCATGCACTCATTCAGTGCTTTATTAATTCCTGTATAAAGTGGAATGTAAAAATTTTGGTATCGAAACTTGAGGGTAACACTTTCTTGGAGATTCACTGAAATCACAAGTCAGCTAGCAATGCCTTAGATGAACCTGCATGTACTGATGTTCATAGATAGATAAAATCATCTCAGAATATGTCTCTGGAATTTCACGTTACAAACCTTTCAAGGATAAACGCTCTCAAATAAATGTTTACTCCCACTTCACTGTAATTTACTTTCATTACTGTAAACTGCTAGCAGGAATAGGACTCTGCAGACACCTGACATTTGTATAATATATGTCAAACTGCAATGTAGGTTTTTCCTACTGCTAGGCAAAATAGACTCTTTGATCTTTCATTACTAATCTGTATAGTTACAAATATCAACACTGAATTCTGAAAAAGTTGAGGAAAAATAAATTAGTTTGTACAGCATGTATCCAATCCTCTACACTGCTTCTGCTGAAACAGTTTTGGGGGCAAGATTTTGGATCCCAAGTTCTCTAGACTGAATCCACCATGCCATGCAGCAATATGAGCTCTCTACTTCTGATTGCTAGCCAGTCAAGCACTAGAAATAAACCACAAGCCAAAACTGTGACAGGGAATCAACTGATGAAACTGAGTCAAATCACATCCCAAGCCAGACAGGGAATCCTAGTGATATGAACAAAATTTATGAGAAAATACCCCAAAATTAAGAATATAGAATGAATCTTAAAGAACAGGTCTCCCAGTTATTCTTCTTTATGCTCAAAGTAGGAATATACCCAACTGACAGCAGGTTTAAGGCTTGTGCTTTTGCTGACATTATAGTTAAAAGAACCTAGCTGTGGGCAGTTGTATTTGCATCTCCAATCCCACTGTGTATCCTGTCCTGTAGTCAGGAGAGAGAGAATCCACAAAACAACAACTGTACACTTACCACTAAAAAAGCTCTATTAACTCACTAAATCTACTGACGAAAATCTGTAACTTTCGTATTTCCCACAATACAAAAGAAAAGAGCTAACGTCAGTATGTATAAGATTAACATTCAGGTAAGTGCTATTTAGTAATACAGAAACAGTAAGTTTAAGCACTCATATTTCTTACAAACTCAAACAGCAAATGTTATGTCTACCAGTGCTAGATATTACTGGATCTATGAAGTACACATCAAATATGCAAACAAAACCAATTAAGTCTGAAAAGTTTAAAAAAACCCTAATTTTTGCTTTAAAGCAACCATGAAATAGATGAAACT
Source organism: Acanthisitta chloris (assembly GCF_000695815.1). Lineage (NCBI taxonomy): Eukaryota > Metazoa > Chordata > Aves > Passeriformes > Acanthisittidae > Acanthisitta > Acanthisitta chloris. Next base: position 44,579 of record NW_008666510.1, on the reverse strand, counting down.
ATTTTAACCTACTACTTCTATTGAGAGTGATGTACGGAAAAAAGAAAACCAGAAGCTGTTTCAAAAAGTAGCATAAGAATCAGGAGACCTTGTACATCTCTTTACGAAATGCTCTCCTCTTACCACATTTTGTAATCTAATTGTAACAAAAGATCAGCCCAAAAGACTGAAATAACACCTGCAATACAGTTTTCATTTGTTTTATTTATTATTCAAATATGTTTATAAAGACCCTAAATGCCTGACGGGGGAGGGAAGGGGGAGCAATTTGCTTCTCAAAAACCCACAAGAAACTCTCACATTTAACAGAGGATTTGACCAAATGATAAATCATTACTGATGAAAGGAGTTATGTGTGCTTTTGAATAAAACTTGCAAATTACAATTGGTGTTTCATGGTTACATTTTCCTTATGTTATTCCTGGCATATGTATTACAAAATTATGTTGGGACGGAGTTAATTTTCTTTTCTTCTCAGAAGCTGGTACAGTGTGGTGTTTGGATTCAGAGTGAGAATACTGTTGATAGCACACTGCTGTTTTGGTTTCTGCTAAGTTGTGTTTATCTTGAATCAAGAATGTTTTCTTTCTTGTGTCTCATGCTCTGCCAGTGACAAGGCACACAAGAAAAACTGGGAGGGAGCATAGCCGGGACAGGTGAGCTGAACTAACCAAAAGGATATTCCATACCATAGAATGTCATGCCCAGTATACAAGCAGGAAAGGGCTGATCTGGGGGGAGGGTCAGGGTTGCGCCCTTCTGCAGGTGGTGAGCAACTGTATTGTGCATCACTGATTTTTTGTTGTTTTTTCCCTTTCACTCTTTTTATTATCCATTAGCATTTTAGCTCACTCTGCTGTTTATTATTATTAAACTGTTCTTATCTCAACCTACATATTTCATTTTATTTTCTCCTCCCCAGTCCTCTGGGCTGGGGGGGAAGAGGGGGGAGGGAGTGTGAGCAGCTGCGTGGTTCTTGGCTGCTGGCTGGGGTTAAACCATGACAAAAATACTCATTATTCTTAGAAGCCAATCATTTAGTCTGTTGCTATACTTGGAAAGAATACTGGGAAAGAATACAGCTTTTTCAAATCTAGGTACAAGGCCCTTCCCTTACCCAGATACTTCTTTTGATTCTCCAAAGATTCACTGCCTCTGCCCCCTCACGTCTAACCTCTGTCTCATTTATGACAGTGCAAAGTTTGGGAAGTCCTCAAAGAAAACAACCCAAGGACATAAGTACTGTAATACAGAAAATACTGTCATCAACAGATAAATGAAAGGAAGACCTGGAAACTAAGTCCTCAGTGGAAAAATCAGTTTTGGAAGATCAAAAAACCAGTGACATTTGAAACCTGTCTTCCCATATGTGCACAGTTTTGGGCTCTCCAGTATCTCTCCAAAAAAGGAGCTACCAACTGAAGGTCCAACAGACAGCAGTCAAGACAGTTATGGAGCTGGAGCACACCATACAGAAAATAGGCTACAAGTGCTAGGTTTGGTCAGTATAACTGTGAGCCTTACTGACACATACAACTTGTTACTGAATAGTAACAGCATAGACAGAGCAAGGCTCTTTTCAAAGATACACAGCAAAAGAACAGAAGAGCAGAGGACATGAGACACAAGCAGCATCAGGGAAGTCTCATTAGGAATGACCACCTCCACAGCAAGGGTTGTCAAATGCTGGAATGTGTTGCTACAGAAGTTGTGGAACCACCACTCTTTTAGGCACTATCAACATGACTGGAAAAAGCCTCAATAACCTCATCTAACTGAATTTGGACCTAACTTCAAAGCTGGCTCTGCCTCCAGTGGAAGGTTGTGCCTAATGACCTCCAGAAACTCGCTGCAGTCTCAGTTAATCTATGATTCTCTCTATCAACCAGGTAGCTCAAGGGACTGTATCTTATTTGCAATTAAGCATGTGAGTCTTGCCATTCACTGGGGATTAAAAGATGTGATTGCATAAGCATAATTATATTAATGGAATTTTCTCAAAGCAATCTAGCATTCAACCCAACAATCACAGCTAAATGATTAACCTGTTAAGTTTCAGTAAATCTCTGAAGTAACCTACCAGCTACAGAAATGCTTATCCCACAGCCTGTGCTCAAATTACCACCCAGCTTCCTCATCTGATCCAGCTGCTCAAGAAGACATTGCTAAATACATGGGGGTATAAAGTGTTCTGCAGAAGACAACTACTGCATACTGACTTCCAAGTGTGGTATACGACATAAAACACCAGTTCAACCCATTTGATTCTAAGCCTGTAGAAGAAACAACGAGAATGGCTATCTAATCCACTCACAGATAGGTTAAATGTGACCCTGATATGGGCAGAAAGATAAAACTAACCATTCCTTCAGTTTTTAATGGGAGAGATACACAGCAGCTTACAGAGTCTTATGGGTTGACAGCCTGAAGTCAGTACTCTTACTGATCTTCAAGTGCCCACATCTCACTGAAGCAGCAGTAGCTGTGCTGCAAACCATGGCAGTGGTACTCCTGTCCTCAAAGCCCTTTCTCTGTTTCCTGCACCTTGCTTCAGTAAATGTACTATCCTTCAAACTATGTTTAGAATATTCAGCAGTTTTGACTTGCCTGTGTACTGTAGTCTTATTTCCTCCAAATGTCCCATTTCTTCGTCCTTAAGGGTTTAGGTTCTTGTTTTTCCTTTCAACCCACTGTTTGCACCTCTGGAAGTACTTTCCTCATGCATATGTGATATAGCATTACAGCATCTGTTTAGTGGCAATCCTTACTTCCTAACCTCTCATAACCTTACTTTTCTTTTTCCTTCTTTCCTGCACTAAAGTGGTGGGTTTTTTGTCATCACCTTGTCCTATTAATCTTGAATTCTAATTATCTATAGAAGGGATTACCCAAAATGCCAAATTGTCAAGCATTGCTCTGATTTACAAAGCTGAGTATGTGGTATGCATGAGAACAGCAATCTTTTCTTCCCTTCAGCAGTAAGGAAGTGGAATGAAAAAAATCCTCAAATCGACTAATATAGATCTCTAATACATCCACTGGAGCCAGGTAATTCTTCCTGCTCCTGAACAGAACTTTTCAGACTGCCCTTAACAAAAGGCCCCTGTTTCACTGGCCTTAATGTTTTATGGAGGATATTGTTTTTACAAGGTGGGGTTGGCAAAGAGCCAGCGAAACAAAAGAAGCCCACACTTTGTAGTCTCTGGGATAAGAGCAGAAGGTAGGTCAAATCTGTGTGGGTAAGTACTAATTGCATGCTCTACTTGTACCGTTTGGATCTCCCCATTCACTGTCATAAAAGCAAAAAGGTTCTAAACAAGTGCTAGTTTTGGAGTTAGTGGGATGGAGAATCATACATTATAGACCCCTATTAGGAGCACAAAGGCAGAAAATTTGTTACCTAAATGAACACGATTCTACTCCGAAAAATTTTCACACAATGAGAGGACTGCAAAATGCCAACGCAAATCCATGACTACTTACAGAAGGGACTACTGATTTCTCAAAACAGTGAGTGCTCTGTGATTTTATAACTCTCATGTTGTTCTGAGCTCTAAAAGGGAAAATACAGGTGAGCTCATTCTTCAGTAATCTCATTTGGATTAAAAAAATGCTAATCATGTCTAAAAAATCTCTGAGCACTCATAGGAATGCAGCAATCTCTCCCATGAAATGTGGTACTTAAAACTAACTATGATAAAGGTGCAAAGCAGGCTTTCACTGTGCCCAAGTTTGTAATACAATATCCATTATTTCATAGGCTATGTATTACATTCACTCTTATATCTGTTATTATTTTACTTTCCCTCTGAGACACTAGATTTGTCTCCTGTTATTTTTGAATATACAACACAAAATCTGTAGAATGAAGCTGAAGTTCACCAGAGCTTTACATAAATTACTGTTTCCTTCTATTGAAGAAATACAATGTAAGGAATCCATTCATTCCACAATAATTTTAATTGGTATTGGCATGTATTTTAAAAGGTATACTCATGATACATAGTTTTAACATGACAGCAGTAGGAACATTTCCTTTGAATCTCATGAAAGAACAAAGTGAAATAACAGCCTGAAACCATTTGGTATCATCCATGGTACATGACATGCCACTATGCAATGCCAGACTGAAATTATGCCATGCAGTTAAATGCTATAGTCTTCTTCTGGACTTTAACACACAATTTGTTTCATTCAGGGCAAAAGTAACTACAAAAAAAATAATCCCAGGGTTATTTGTATCATGACAGTTGTTGGAATCTGTAAATGCAATACAGGCTGATGGCATACAGACACATGCACATATTTACCACACCATCACAGTATAGAGATGAATACAAAGATTGTTCTAATGTTACTAAATGGCAAGACGGGAGACAAAACCAACTGTTTCATGTTACCATTCTAATATGGACCATGCAGAGAACAAAGGCAGAAGCTGAAAAGCTCACATACACTGCTGCATACCTCATATCCAGCAATTAGTATTATATATAGTGAAGCAATGATTGTCCTCTAGCAATGTCTTTTTATTCTCTGTTCCTGTTAAAAAATTAAGATTTTACTTGAGGTCAAAGGCTCTACCTTTATTTGATTAATTATAAAATCTTCAGGAGTTTGCCATTCAAAATTGACCTTGATTTTGAGTTTCATTGTTACAATGAGTAGAGTTCAATTTTGCAGTAGTGAAGCCTATTGTCTTCGATCTTGATATGCAGATATTTAAAACAATCCATACTAACCCATTAAATCCACTTTTATAGACAGGCCAACATTATCCAAAGACTGCAATTCACCTGTATAAAGTAGCTAAAAGTGAAGTATTGCTCATTGTATCAGATCACTGCCAGAGCATATACAATGTTCAACGCTACTACTTTGGCCTCAACTCTCTTTTTCATTCAAGCTGATCTTCCAACACATGGTCTGAGAGTCATCCTGGAAGTTGCAACTAAATTTCAGAGCTCCTCATATAATCCTTCACTAGGTCCAGGCCAGTGATGCTTCCCTGGACACTTGAGCATCTGTGCTTTAACAAAAATAGAAAAAAAATCTACCTATGCTTATAAACACCATCAAAATAACATTTTTCCTGCAGCTTTCCCCTCCTTTCACTTTTTAGCTTGTAGCAGATTAGCCACTATGTTTTCATCACTTTCATCACTAGGTTTGGCCTTGAAACGTGCAGAATCTGATAAAATAACTTTTAAAATTGTCAAAATGTACCCTTTACTCCTTCCATTATCAGTCACAGACCTTTACCTACTAATTTCCTGGTTGAAACTTATAATTTGTGGGTAAAGCAGAATTTCTATTTTAGAGTGATGTTCAGTCTTACACCTAAAGGATAAATCAATCACTTCCCCTTTGGTAAATCACTTATAAATTTAATACATGGCTCAGTGTCTAAAACTCAAGCACAAATTAAGTCTGAATTACTGAAGCGCAATTTTTCTTTATAAAAAAAGTGCAGTTTCTTCATGAAACAGAGCTAGTTAGTTGAAAGACTGAGTGACTATTTTATAGAACATACACTTCAAATCCACAGGTGTTTTTCAGTATTCTGATCAGGGATCTTGCATGCCATGTTCAATCAGACTAGGCAAAGTAGTGTAAAAGCTGTAATTCTACATATTTACCTGATAATCCCAGTCTTCATTCACATACACACTAACTCCCCTCTTTTTCATGCACCTCTAAATTACTCTTTCAAAGACAAGAGTACATTACCAGGAATACATTTGCAGACTGAGTAAAAAAACCATCTCAGTGACATCTGTACCTCATCTTCCCACAATGGTTACTCTTTTATTTTCCATTCTAACACATTAAGAACACAGCACAGCAAACCCCAAATATTTTCCATGGTAAAAATAACTAATAAAAAAACTACCCTTTCTTTTCTGTCTCAGACACCTGCTTCAAATGCTTTTTTTCCAGCATGAAAATCCTGGCATCTCAAATTGTTTCTAAAGAAATGCAAAAATATTTAAAGACAATTTTAAGAATCTGAGTCATCTAAGATGGCAAGGCATTTCTTTCAACAATAAAATCTACATTTCAAAAACTGCCAACTTAGTAAAATTGTTTGGGGCTTCTTGTAGGAGACCAGAGGATCTTTCATGCTATAGCATGCAAGCTGATCTCCCCTGCTGTAAAACTAAGGGATAATGTTCACATATGCTCCTTTTCAAACAGTTTCTATAGAGAAGTATTTTTTTTACAGTTCTGCTTTTCAGTAAATCTGTCCCACAGAATCTTCTCGGGAGGTGAGGGTCAGATGATCTGCATTTTGGTTTATCTGTCCATTCAACAAGAATTCCACACCGGCTATCAGACTTCATTACTATCCAGGTTCTATCAGCATTTGTAGCACTAAGCTTGATTCAGTTCAAGTTGACTTTTCTGCAAATCAACGAAATACTCCTTCATGGAAGAGAGAAATCCCTGGTAATGTTATTCTTCAAGCGGGAAGTTGTACAGACTGTGAGGGGAAAAACATCTGAAACATTCTGAAAAGTTCTTGTTTCCCCTAAATAGCAAGCCTTGCTGCTTGCTTATCTTGTTGGGCTTTTTCAGTTGTTTTTCTCAGCCATACTGGATCTCTGTATGTCTGAGTCTCCCTAAGGACGCTGTGTAACCATGAAACATCAATTTTGTTCTAAGAAATCCAGTGTACAACCCCACCACTGCCCTGGTTCCCTTTCTGTATAAATGGTCTTTTGTACATAGGCACTTTCAGGAAATTGCCCTCCTCCTCCCCCTTTTGCTCCCCACTGACCGACTCCTGCTCACACCCCCTCCCGCTCAACTCTAAGGAATAACTGCATTTTTGTTGGAGCACTTCCAGCTCCTCCACACGTTCCATTCTAGAAGCAGCACACTGTAGCTTTGGCACACTCCTCTGTTTTAACACACACACACATGCACACACACACACATTCTCATTTGGACAGGGAAGTAAGTGGCATCAAGCTTATTCCCAAAATAATGACCTTTCACTTCTCCCTCATGCAACTTCTTCTTTGGATGAAAAATACAGTGCTTCCAAACTAAAAACAACCATCTTCCTCTTTCGACATTTGGACTACCAATGTTTTGAAACACTGTTTCTTCCACTTATCAGTACTCCAAAGCCAGTAAATTACCACTGCCGAAACAGATAATCTCTGGGTGCCAACACTTCAGTCACTTCACTGCCAGCAAAATCAGCAGGACCTTGAGTGATTTTTCACAGGCATTTTCCACCCCTCTTTGAATACCCGAAAGCTAAAGCAAGCAGAAACTCTCCTCCATGCTCAGTAAAGCAGCGTGGGCGACACGAGCGTGCATATCTCCTCTCCCGTGAAAACAGTTTAAAAAACCCATACCTTCCTTAGGTTCATCAGCTTCCGAACTCATGGTGTCAGCGCAAGGCACGGGGGACCAGATTAGAGCTGACGTGTGCGCTGAGATGTAGCCGCAAGTCAACTTCTCTCTCTCTCTCAAAAAAAAAAAAAAACAACCCACAAAAAGAGAGAAAAAAAAAAAAGAGCGAGGGTTGGGGTTTTAAGGGAAAGGTCTCTGAATCCAGCAAATCACAACTAACCTACTTGAAAAGGATTCCGCCCCTTTCTCAGCTACACCCCAGAGAATGTCTGGAAAACCAGCACCTTCACATAAACCACGATTTTACTCGCCAGTTGTTGCCGTTTATGCATTTTATTCTCCCCAGTCTGTAGGAAGGGTGGAGCTTCACTTGTTGCAGCTTGCCAAAGTGGTATGAGAACGCAAACAGGGGAAACCAAAAAAAGCCCTGAGTGCAGAGCAGTGTCTGATTGCGGTAACTGGCAATCAGATTGGGACTCTTTTAACTTGCAGGAAAATCTAGTTTAAATAAAATTTTTTTAAAGCCTAAATTGTACATTTCAACACTGGTTACTATCTGGATTAGTTCTCTAGCCTCCATAATTACACTGACTAATACAGGATGACTAAATACATACTTAAAGGATGAGAAGCAGCAGCTGTTCTTTCAGGTAGTTTAAGCTAAATAATTGTCTCGCACTCATGCTCAGTGCAGGTCTACCCTTAAAGGAGCAATTCACCTTTCCTTCTTGGAAAAACTATCTGATTTCCTTGTGCTACAGTACACCTCATATCCTACATTTTTTAACTACTACATAACATAGTTTTTCAGCACAGCAAGAGAAATGGGATCATTTGCAGCCACCCCCAATTTGCCATGTATCACACATGCCCTCAGGGCAAAATCAGGGGGAATTACTTGGAAGCCTATTTTCCAATTAGCAGAGCCTCCAGTAAAATCAGTGTCAAAAGGAACCACATTTCCATATTTAATCATTTAATAGATTTTTAGCACAATGAACAGGACAAAACCTCACTGGAAACATGACAGCTCTGACAAAAAGAGAGGTGTGGTGTCCCAGGATAAACCCTGATAGCACTGCCAGATCCATCGTGCTACCAAATTCCCAACAACCTCTCCCTCACAGGGTTAAATATGTGCACCTGAAGGACTGTCAGGGTTTTCTGGAACTAACACTATTAACAGCTACTAACAGTCAGAATGTGTGTTACAGGAGTCAAGCAGAAATAAGTGTACTTCAAGATGAACTCAGAAGGAGCCAAAGCTGTTAGCTGCACAAAAGTGGGGAACAGAGAAAAACTAAAAATTAATCATTTCCAATTGTAATATTTACTTGTATTCGTTAATGTTTATGGGAAGATTGGGTAGTAGGATGGTCTTGTAAGTAACAGGCAAATTGTCACAAAGGACACTATGAATTCTTTAGCCACAGCAAACTTGCTCTGGGAACTAGGGTAAATAATACTTCAGGATGTAAGCAACTTTTCTCTTATTTTAAGTTATTTTATTCATGTTAAGGACTGCCCTTTGCAATGTACTCCTTCCACACCTAGGAAAGGCATTACATTTCAGTTAAAAGGATCTTGGTGACACGGACAATTTGTTTTGCAACCCACGCAATTCCTTAAGGACATTCCTTGAGAAGCTAGGTGTCTTCTACAGGCCTTATCACCTCCTGTGGCCTATGAACCACAAAAGCTACATCCTTCAAAGTACAGAGAATGAAAGCTAATATCACCCTAATTACAATACTTGAGTAGGTAAAGAAGCTACATTTTCAAGTAAAACCAAACCAAAACCAAACCAAACCAAACAACCCCACAAAACACTTCAAGAACAAACAAACAAACAAAAGACTTTAAAAAAATTTAAAAGTACTGGTTTGGGGTAATTACTGTTTAGGAGACTGAAATCACTTGAAAAACTCCACACAAAATAGAGGAGGAACAGGAAGAAACATAGGGAAACACAGTCCAGATGAGCTGCAATAGCCCCTGGGGTCCTTTAATCAAAGAGAGTGTTGTAGAGAGATAAGAATATAAGCCAGTATCAAGATCCCTGCATGAACAGATTTGCACAATAGATGGATGCCTTTTGTTATTTTAGATGACAGACAGAAACGAAGAGATAACGAGCCTTGTGGTTAAACGTCACCAAGTTCTGCAAATTAAGATTTCTCAAATCTCTCAGAAACTTCATACCTCACTGCACAGATAACAAAACCATAATGATTTTGCTTTGTTTCTTCTCTACAGAATAAAAATCGCATCTCCTCAGTCAGTCCAGTTCCTCCAGCATACAGGGTCTCCTGTCTCTCTCACTCTCTCTCTCTGCATTCAGACTCTAGAAATGGCTTTTTTGTATTGCACTTTGGTGATTATGCCTCTTAAACACACATGCATTGGCTGAAAAAGACTCCAACCTGTCTGAATACTGTTTAGGTATGTAACCTCAGGTTAAGCAGAGACTTGTGATAGCATTGGATACTGAGGACATTATCAGCTTCTTTGGAGTCTGCACCCAATGAGCTTTAATTATTTTACTTAGAAAGCCAGCAAAAGTAATGAAATAAGGCAGGTAAAAATTAGAGAGTCCATGGACAACACTGGAACCTAGGTAAAAGATGACACTACATCTTAACAGAAGCGACATTTATCAAAGCATCTGGACTGATTTCTGGATCCCATGACGTGTTGTAAAAAGCCTAGCAGCTTAAAAAAAACCTCTTTAATTGTAAATTGTGCATGTGATATGGAGTAGGAACGACAAAACAAAGAATGGCAAAAACTCTAACAATAGAATCAGTGGATACAGCTAAATTTCACAGGACAGATTCTCTTACAGAAAAGTAACTACAATGAAGGGCTTAAAACTCACCGCACATTTGGACAGACACTGTTGTGGAGGAAAGGCCAGAATTCCCAGAAGAAAATTAAATCATTTGTGTGGAACACACAAAAATTGGGTTTACATACTTCAGTGCCTAAAAGTCTAAAAGCAACAAAGCTGAGCACGACCAGGAAGGTATGGTCCTTTACAGCCTTCTCTGCTGAAACAAAAAACTTTTGATTTTACTTTGCAAAACAATTTAGCTGCATTTGGTTTGGCTTGGTTTTTAACTCATCATTTGCAAATTGTCCTAACTTCTGCTAAACACTAAGGCAGGATTACCACAGAGAGAACAGACTATAGCCAGACCTTGGCTTACTAAAGCAATAGAGGGGGAATTGTGAAAGAATGGGTAGCTGTGTCAGCGCATCCCCAGCCCAGCTCAAAACCTTCCTTATGTTGTGTGTCTCAATGCACACTGAGAGAGCCTGGTTTACAGAAGCATTTGCTTATTAGATGCAGAGGTGGTAAATCCTATTATATATTTTATAAATACATAACAAATGAAAAAAAAATCTTAGCACCAAAAGTGGTGCTAAAATTACTGCCAAGAAGATTCTGAAGCTCAAGGCTGAAATGTCAAAAAAGACTGTAATGTTTTGTTTCACAAAAAAAGAGGAAGCAGTACCACTACATGAAAAGTATCAGGAAGAAGATTTCAAGAGCAGGCAGCTGCCATGGAAGCAAGAATAAATCTCCTACTGCAAGAAAAACCTTTCACAGCCCTAGAACAGTTCTAGAGAAGGAAGTGGTAATGTCACACTTCAGACATTACATATTCATGGCGTTTAAAAAAACACCAAACCTCCCTATGTTTTGTTAACATAATTAAGGTTGTCTGGTGACAACTTCTGCTCTTCCAGAATGTCATGTTCAGTGGATTGCAAAGCTTTAAACAATAAAAATAATGTCCATGCCCAAATTCAATTCCTTTATCCAGACAATAGCCACCAGTCATTTTCTCTTATGTCAACTGTACATCTTTTGCTGGCTGTAACTGCACTGAGTTATTTGAAGTCCCATGGCAGCCGAGGAAGTCTGGTAGTTTCCCACCCTACTCGCAAGAGTGACTCCCTGACGAAACAAAAAGGTGTACAAATACCCTGAAAGGTCATAATATACGTAACTGCAGGTATGGTTTCTTCTGCTATGCCAATAGCCATGCTGTAGAACTTTTCCTTCCCACAAATTAGAATGTGGAGAATGTTGTGTGGACCAATGATGAGAAAGTAGAATTTTTGCACTACAGTGTCCCATGTAAGACTGTATAGTTCAACAAATTACTGGCTATAGTGATACAAACAAAGCTTTTCAACCAGTGCTGGGGAGTAGTACAGAATCACTGAAAAAAAAGTAAAAATTCAGGTTTTTTACCTTCTAAGTTGTTCTGTTTTCAGTTATGCACTTAAACAGTTACATACAGATATTCAAATTAGCAAAACAAGAAGTTATTTAAAAGTTATTTCCTAACCCAGAGGTAAAGCAACACCATCTGTAGCTATATTATTTCTGTTATTGCGAAAGAAAGCGCAATATACACTGTCCATGAGGTGTGAACACAGCAATACAAAATTCCAACTCTTACGCAATTTAGTTATCTTGTAGCTGAGTACAAAGAAGATTTTGATTAGTTGTGTAATGTTAATACCACTGTTCGTGCAGTTCTGTAACTAAAAATATAAGTACAATAGCCCATCGGCTGTTGCTGTGGCCAGACTTTACTCCTGTTTTATTATCTTCTACCATAAACCAGACATATATTCAGATAACCTAGACAGTGCTTTGCTTTTGATCAATATCAGAAATACTGTTTTCAACATACAGTATTCAGTGTTACCATATAACAGCACAACTCCAACATCTCAGTTACCTACACTGCAGAATTTTTAAGCAATTTTTTTCATGCAGCTAAACCACCAGGTACTGTTTTTAGCTCAGGAAAATTCAGTCCACTGAAAGCTAAAGAAACAAAACAAACAAAACATTAGCAGGTTGAGTCAAAAGTCAATTTAGAAAAATATATGTACTCTTGGGTTTGGTCTGATCATCGCTGCTTGCTACCCCTTATTATTAACTAATTTTTCCCCCTTTGCACAACAGACTTCAGACCAATGCAGAAGATTGTAGCACTTGCTGAAGCACTCATAATACTTCCACCTGTTGAACCATAAATGATACTGTGGTGTATGTTTATATCATGCAGTTAATAAATTATAAAAAGTTAATAATTATAAATGTTAACAAGTTATAAAACCATATAATTGTCACCTGATAATTGCATCAGGGGATCGCTCAACAGCCTCTGCACCATGCTTGGCATCCAGTACTTCATCCTTTCTCCACCCCTCCCCATGCTGCCCCCCTTTCCTGTTACTAGACCCTCCTATTACAGCATCCATTCTCCACCCTCCTACAGTTTTACTGAGGCCTGTCCATTCTTTCATTTCTAAATGGCAAGAGCAATACATGGCAAATCTACTGTTGAACAAACCCACACCACACAGCTGGGGTGGCCTTCATTCAAAGTAACAAAGAACTTCACTGAAGAGTATGCTGTACAAAAATATGCCTAAATACCTCCTTTTGATAATGAACTGGCAGAATAAGTAGCAATATGTGCAGCAAAAGCTGCACATACAAACAAAGAAAAACAAGGAATTAATTTACCACTTCCCATGGGCAGGTATCAGGTGTTCAGCCCCCTCCAGGAAAGCAGGGGTCCATCACACATAACGGTGACTTGGGAAGACAAATGTTACTGCTCTGAATGTACCCCTCTTCCTTCTTTCCCCAGCTTTATATGGTGAGCATGACACCATATAGTATGAAATATCCCAATGGGTCAGTTTGGGTCAGCTTTCCCAGATGTATTCCCTCTCAACTCCTTACGCACTCCCAGCCCACTAGCCGGTGAGGTGGGGTGAGGAGCAGAAACGCCTTGGCTCTGTGTAAGCACTGCTCGGCAGTAATGAAAACAGTTTCCAGAAGAAATCCAAAAACACAGTCCCACATAAGGCACTATGAATAAAATTAACTCTATTCCAACCAAAACCAGCAGAGCTATCTAGAAAGAGGTGGTAATCAGTAACAGTTGCTGAATGTTGGGGAATTCACAGAGGACATGACAGAACTTAAAGACAAGGCGTCTTTTGAAGGCCTTGCACGAAATACTGCAACATGTACTGACACTGGCTTATAGAACTGTTTCTCCCAATGCCGAAAAAATCACTCAGTATTTTATTTTTTTCCTTTAAAAGGATCACACACAGCTTGCCCCTGCCAACACTGCTATGCCAAGCAAAGAGCAGCACTGAAGTGAATAAGACAGTGACAAAGGCACCTGCATGAACAGAGGTTGGAAGGTACAGTCCCCCTGTCCAGTAAAGAGTACTGCAGATCTGAGCTAGTTTTGTCACACAGAAAAATAAGCTCCCCAACAGCAGTTTACGATAAAATTCTCACGAAATGGTTATGTTATTATATGAAGTTGCAGCTTTTGCAAAAACCAAAGGAAAGTCTAAGAAATCTCAGGGGTGGTGCACCAAAAGCATAAATATGAAAAAAAAAAAGTGCATTAGAAACGGAAATCGTAACATAGCATCACAGATTCCCCAGACAAGTAGGGGGGAGTCAATGTGCTACACAGAAACTGACACCATCACTACAGGCCAGAGAAGAGATACACCAGATCTGCTCTCAGCAAAACCTAAGAAAAGAGATATTGCCAGATACGTATGCATCAAAACACAGTGCTAGAACAATTTTAACGGAACAGGGATATTTTAATTAAAACCAGAAAATCTAATATCACATCGTCAAAAGTAAAACAGAGGTTGAAAACTAAGTGCCTGAACTAATGTCAAATACAACACATTTTAAACAGTGCTACCGGTGTATGACTAATAACGTACTTTCTTTTTTTTTAAGGTACGACAGTGATGCTGACAGAACAGAAAATTGAATATTAGCTTAAAAAAAAGGAAGGTTTTTGTTGCTATAAAAGTAGTGTACATATGGGAAAAAACACATGTGACTCAGTTTGCAAGGGCAGTGTTCCAGTCCCAAGCAATGATCCAAGTATTTTGCTAATGTGTAACAATCAAACTATGCCCTTTTTCTCGTAGCCGCCAAAGCCATTAATCATGCAAGGAGTCAAAACACCACTTGCATATCAAATGGAATCTTATCTAGATAAAATTTCAAATAAAACGAATGCAGAAAATATCAAGCTATGAGAATAATCTCCTTTTAGTTCAAATTTGATTAAGAGATTAAAAGGGAGATTTAAATGGATATTAAACCTAAGCAGAGTTTGCTCTTGAAAAATTCAGTTTAGCTATAGTTTACATTCACAAGCCAGATGTACCTAATTATATGGTGTTCATTCAAAGAACCATATTGATTTCTGCTTGTTCCAAATTGGTTTATTATTTGCTTAAAGCTTACACTAAGGCCACATTAAGGTTCTGGAGAAGTACTTCCAAGAACTGGATTTCTTTTGCGAAAATATTAACGACATTGAACAAGTACTGAAAAGTCACTACCCAAAGAAATTTAGGAATTTATCATTTATAGCAGTTTTAGAGGGAATCTTTTCAGCACTTACTTCCCCTGATTTATGGTGACATTTTCATAACTAAAGCAAACTTGAGAAAACAGCACTTCAGGTTGGTCCAAAGTGAGACTGGCTGTCTAACAGAGCAGCAGCATCTTCCTCTTCTTCCTTTCCATCTACCATGCCACAATAGGCATGTGGTGTTCACTTACAGAAGATCTTAGTTCTAGTTAACCACTAGGTTTGGAGGTGGTTTTTTGCCTAGGAGAATTTTAACCTAAACTAGCTCTCTGATACTTTATTTTTCAAGAAACATACAATACATGAATTGCTGCTGAAAGTATTTGTCTCACAAAAGAAGAGCCTAAATGATCTCTAACCTAGTGATTAGATCTCTATGACAACTGAAAATCTGTACCTGGCTCGTTTTTCCCTGTATTAAGCAGGCCTACACTAGTGAGCAATATAGACAAATTTCAGGTGTGAACTCTGCTTAGCATTTCAGTATTACGTTAAAAACTAGAAGTCCAATATTGATTGGACTTCTGTTGATTGCTCTGAGTTCCAATTTAAAAAATAAAAATTGGATATTTTTTATGCAGCCCAAATGAGTTTATTGAGTAGAAGATTGTCTAACTTTTAAAAGATTTTATCTACTTTACAGGAAACTCATACTTCAGCTCTTAGAATGCTTTAGCAACAATAACAACACAGTTTGCACTCTGGGCCGAGGCCAAACTGAATACCACTTCACAGGGTTATTGCAAGACTTTCATGAACTATTTCAAATATTCAGTTTTTTTTAAAAAAAGTTGTGGATAACAAGATCTGAACAAGACTTCTTAGTCTTGTTGCTCAACATCTCGTTTGCAGAAAACTGAATAATGGCACATACTTAAGATGATTTACTTCTTCAGGCAGCTGGTCTGTCACATCCATGCCACTGCAATTCTTCCTAAAGGCTAAGGACTTTACAATGTGTAAAGTTGCAAAATCTGAGGCTTAGGATGTGCAACAGCTATCATCTTTGTCTACCTTAGAAAATAAATGGGACAAGAAAGACAATAAAGACTGCCACAGGCACTGTTGGCACACAAGGAATGTGGCACTTTGATCACAAATCCCACGTAACAAACTTCTGAGAGTTTCACAGATGTGAAGTGTCATAAAAGATCTATCTGCTAGCCTCTGTGTATCCCACATCCATTATCAGCCAACGATGGAGCACTTGATAGTTTTGGACAATGCCACAAGGTGGCAACAGTACCCTAAGTAAAAAACGAGGAGGTCTTCAGGATTGTCATAATGCCGAGCAAGAGCCACCCTGTGTTAGCATTTCATACTGCAACTCACACAAAAAGGCTGAAAATGTGTTTTGACTGTATATGCTGGAATGGCAAATCTGGAGAACTAAACGCTTCTGAAGCAACAGCCATCACCTGTCAGCAGTCATCAAAACATCAGGCAGCAGCAGAAAATGTCTATCATTTTTTCCAAATCCCATATATATATAGAAAAAACCCTTATATATATCTAGAGGACACATATTAAGATGGCAATATAGCAGATGATACACTAGTGACAGCTTGGCTTCATGAATTTAAAACCACACTAAAATTTCAAGTATCACTTCAAGGTATCAATACAACTGTGCTACTCATGATGTTCAGCCCCTGCTCCCAGTTTCTGTCTGCAATGACTTGGTTCAGCCCTGATCTGCCTATATGTTTCTTCTTTCCCTCTCCTGCTATTGATTTCCAGAAATGGGATAATACAACCTTCTTTCCTTCCCCAAAAGGGAGGTGTTGCATTACCTGTAACTCAACTTCCCAGCTCCAAAGTCAGTGTCAGCCTTTTCTCTTCTCAGACACGCAGGATTGTTTTGCATGCAGAGACAGTGGATAAGTCAGGGGGGTAGTGGGTAACTGAGGGACAGTGGATGAAAGAGGGGCCTGGCCTGCAGTAGATCTCCCCTGTCTCAGGAATACAAATACAATAAAGGTGACTTTTCATACTGTAGTCAACTCTGCGAAGAAGTGAGCATGCCAAAACAGATTCTAGGTCCCCAGCAAAGTACAAACGGGGTGAAACAGCAGTGGGGAGGTCAGTGTGGGAAGTGAGAGACAAGGCCCAGCTCCCACCTAATCACTGGGAATCCTGACAGCCTCTCACCTGATGTGTAGCAGTAATACCAGGGCTGATGTCAGAAAGTCAAAAATGCAGAATTAAAAGGTCTACTATAACAAAGGAAAGTCATGCATAAAGACTGCACATATAACCTCAACCAGGCCTGCACAACATCCTCAAGTATTATGCTTTTCTTCATGTTACTTCCAGGTAAAGACGGTTTCTTATTAATTCTGTGAGAACTCAAAAATGCAAAAGATTTTGTTCTTTCAAAAATTAAAAGCAACTCAAATGGTGGAGAAAGAATGGCATACCTAAAATTACATGAGGGTAGTTGTTTCTGTGTACAGTGTAAAACTGCAGTTATCTGGGGACCACCTCCCAAGTGGTTTTTTTCCAATCATTTTTTCTGCATTTCAGTCAAAACCCCTATAAGGTATTTATAAAAAAATGCAGCTAATTTATAGTAACAGAGATGCAATAAGAAAAATTAGGATATTCTAGTTTAATCAGTGTCAAGGAGAGACAACTGTCTACCATGTTTTCAGATGTGTATGAAAGTGAAAGACATACTAAATCTATGTTTTCTACTTCCTGGTTGCCTTAGAGCATTTAACCCTAAATGTATGTACAAACGCATTCGTATTCCACATGAAGAAAGATGAAACAGGAACTGCCGCTGCTTAAAACATTCCCATTACTCAATACAATGCTACCTAAACAAGTAAGAATTTCTCCAAAGTCTTGATCCATATGTTAGATCAATGCACACTTACCGAATTTTCTATCTCTGTAAGTGAAACTGAAAACCAAACCTCCATTCTTTAACAAATACCAGACATGACATGCTTGTCTTAACTATGAAACTAAAAGAATAGTACTAAAGAACACATTAAGTCAGAGCAATAAAACAGCATCTATTAGTACTAAGATCATATGTTCACTTGGCTATATAGCTGTCTCATTCAAATTGGATTTTCATAATCAAACAGACTTACTTGATCTCAGCACAGTTGACTGTGTGTAGAAAACAGTAGCAAGTCTAGCGATGAATGGAAAAGCAGAGGTGAAATGTAACATTATGAAGCCAGGCTACAAATATATTTGTCTCAAAGCTAATGCAATGCCTTCCCAAAACAGATAATTCCAACATCTACATAACACAGCTTATTTTTAACATCAGGAAAAAGCCAGCAGGAACTTACCTGACAGTAAACAGCGAACATGTTTGGGAAACATAATATTAAAGCCATCATGTTTCCCCATTTCCTGAGAGTTTGGTTTCACAATCCTCTGTGGTTTTTACTCCACAGTTTATACTGTAAATGCAGACTGACCTTCAAGCTTGTGACCAATTGTTGACAGTTCTTTGACAGTCACTGCACAAATAATCTAATTTCTTTTCAAAATTCCTATGCAATTTAAACACAGCAGACTTCATGTGTAGATGCCTGAAATCTAGAAGTAAGTATATCAGTCTATCAAACAAAGTAAATCACGGGTAAAGAAGAGAAAACTTCTCTGCAAAGACAGACCACAGGCATGAAAAAAAAGCCAAACAAATAAAACCAAGGACAGTTTTGACCCTAATGACTGCAAGGAAAAAAAACCATATTCCTATTTGGCACATACAGTTTCTGGTCTTTATTCTAATACTCATCAGAATTAGGTGAAATACATTTAATAGTGAATGAATAGGGAAATAATGAAAATTAAAAATAACCTATTACACTGAAATATACAAGTATCTAACACCAATAAAGAAACCTCCAATACAAAACTTGAGAAAAAAACAATGTCAAAAACTTTATAAAAATTACTACTCAAAACTGTGTTTTGTGAAGACTCATTGCTGACAAACACTGTTGTATGGTCTTAGAGTTGTGAACAGGACGCATTTTCTTATTGCTCTGGCTTTTAAGAATCATACAAGCATGCTCAGCATGAAACACCGAATTTTTACATCATAAAGTAAAAGCAATTGTCAGTATTCCCTGCATAAGAATGGGCAACACAGATTTTTGCACAGCCTCCACTGATGGTGCACACACACATGCACACATGAAGCACCTGTGGGGTACCTATTGTCAATCTATTTTCCTAGGTCCTTTGAAATACAGTATCTGCGAACATTTACCTTTTGATGAGTGTTACACATGAATGTCACCTCCTTCTTTTAAATCTGGCTTTAAAATTCTTCACAGAACTATAGACATACAAAGGCCAACGTGTACAAGAGAAAACAGAAACCACCCATAGTTACTGTTTGTGCAACAATATCTGAAAGAAAGTAATGTATTTGATGACCACAGAGATCTGTGCTCATCTTACCTTATCTCCAACTCAAAGCTATTTATGGCTTTTCACCAACTGGTTTCTAAATTACATCAAAACTGAACTGGGTTTGAAATGCTTGACCTTGACTAAGACTTGAAATAAGAATTTTTTATCATCTTGAAGTTCTTCATTACCTCATTATATAAAACAAAAAACAAACCCCACAATTGATATTTAGTCCAAATTCATGTATTAGCAACCTTCATGCATGGAAAGGCCTTGTTTCAGAGGTCCAGGATACCAATATTGCATGGAAACAAGCACTACCTTTCATTTGAACTAGGAAATCTCTCTCCGGAGAGGAACTAGGACCTCCTGCATATCAACTTCTCCTACTGATGCTCAGGAAAGTCCTTACCTAACCTACTGGTAGCTGTGAATCCCATGCAAGTTGGTCAGCTCTCTTCAAGAGTCCTGACATCTGACCCAGGGCTGTGTCTGAAACCCCTTGGTTTTCGAGCAGTTTTTTCCACCCCATATTTCTTGTGGCAAAATCCTCAGGCATAAACTAGCAGATTTTTCATCTGACAAAGTACAGGTTTCACAGGGTAAAAACACTGTAACTACAAATGTGTACTCCAAAATTGCCTGCACTGGGAAGTGAATTATTCACAGGTGGTTTATACTAAAACTCCAACTAGACATAAATGTTATTTTGACTAAACAAGACAAATGAAATTGTAACTTCTGCATCTGAGCAGAACTACCAACCCCCAACAAATACATAGTATCTGTTTCTGCACTGAACTGGAGACTAGCTATTGATCGAAGTGTCTGATACAACTCTTAACAAAACAAAACTAAAAGTTAGCAACATTATGAAAGATAAGGTCCAGGCAATGACAAAAAACATCAACAGTTAGCATCTGTGAAGGCTCTTGTTTAACTTTATTTGTCATACCTCATAATGCCTCAAAATGAAAAATATGTTTCTATTTTTATATAGATTTTAGTGATTACAAAGTTTCGGGGGCTAGTTGCATTACAAAAATTAAGGTTACTTTTAGGCCTAATGAGCATTTTCAAAATATACAGCACCCCACCACAAGCCTGTGTCATCATTCTGGTTTGTATAAACCTTGATTTATTACAAAATAAGACATCAGCATTAAACAAATGCCTACCTTGTATACTGTTCAACTACACTTCATCAACTGCTCTGCAGGATTCCTAAACCAATCCATTTAAGAGATACTGTCCACTTAAGCATGACTGGAGCTGCTGGGGCAGGAGAAGTGCCCACATCTCTTCCCTCCAGGAAGACACAGATTGCTGGAACATGCTGCTGTGTTTCCAGTTTCTTTACACTTTTTGAATATCAAAATCACTTGACAGCACTTGAGGAAGAAAGACAGAGGACTATCAGTGCAAATAGGGAATATATCTGGAATTATCTGTAGTGATTAATAAACAGCCTCACATCTCCTTCAGGCAAGTGCTCATTCATGTTCATCATCCTCTTCCTCCAGTGGAAACAGCAGACCACTCATGATTGTGGCCTTGAAAGGCTCCTTTGCAAAAGGCATCAATGTCTGATTAAGGTGCCCTGTGAAACACTATCCTTGATCAAAGGAAAATAGTAAGAAACCCAACTGAGGCCTGACAGGAAGACATGGGATATCATTTGCACTGACTAACAGTGAGTGTTTAAAACTGACAAGCACACCCATGGGCTGAGAAACCCACACACTTTTGTGGCTCAAACAGTCTAGTTGACAAGGAGAAGCATTTGGGAAGGGAAGCTGTCCCAGCACTCCCAGGATTCCTGAGGCACAAATGCTCAGTAGAAACTCATACCTCAGACTGAAGGGCGAGGAAGGCATCCAGTTGCAATGCTGGGAATCAATAGGCTCAGAAAGAGAAAGGTCATTGCTTCTTAACAGTAAAATGGAAGCTAAGGCTTAGGAATTTTATTCCAATATGCATTATTCTGAACTTTTGTTCTGAACCTCTCATTAGCAGCCCAGGTGTTTAACCTAACTGATTTATCTTGTAAGACAATCTTGCAAAAATTAATGACTTCCCTATGTAGGAGAAAAAGGTCATACTTCTGTTTATGCAATGCATTATGGTTTGCATATGGTTTGCATTATGCCAACACAAAAGCTTGACAGCTGTTCATACAGTGGGAATATGCTAGACATCCCTCCATACTGCATGGGGCCACAGTGCAGAGGTACATAGAAATGCTGTGTCTTAACCATACAAGTGTACTACCATGCAGAGGAGAAAACCTTCCATGTCATCTCAGTCTGGATGGGATGGTTTCTGGGTAATTTTCTCCAGAAAAACCTTGTCTAGCCTTGCAGCATTCAGAAAGAATTTAACATTCTCAGAAAACCAGCACTGACAGCTATTTTTGGGAATTGTTGATGTCTTGCATCATTTTATGTGGAATATGGCATGAGATGACAGCTGAAGACATCACACACTCCACTGTATTTAGGCAGGATATCACAAGCATAAGAAGTGATGTTCATGATGGCACCACTGCAAGCGAAACGAAAAATGTACAGACTGTGTCCAAATGCAGAACAGATGAAGAAAAACACACCACTTCTGGCAGGCATCCAAAGATACAGTGATGAGATACAGTGGGAGGCAAAGACAGGAAGACAGTCTCTAACAGCAACAGCACTGCTTCCTTTGCTGAATATATGGATGAGTACAAGTGGTCAAAATGTTAAGCAACAGAGTCAGAGTTTGTAGTTCTAGAGAAGGATAAATTCTGATTTAGCTTCTATCAGAGACAGTGCAGGAAATGAAGAGGAACTCCTCAGTGGCAGATCTCTATCCTTGCTGTAAAGACAGGAAGACAGTCTCTAACAGCAACAGCACTGCTTCCTTTGCTGAATATATGGATGAGTACAAGTGGTCAAAATGTTAAGCAACAGAGTCAGAGTTTGTAGTTCTAGAGAAGGATAAATTCTGATTTAGCTTCTATCAGAGACAGTGCAGGAAATGAAGAGGAACTCCTCAGTGGCAGATCTCTATCCTTGCTGTCTCCAGCACTTTTTTATTCAAACCAAGGTGATCTTCTGAAGAAGTAATGCAGTCAGCTTACTTCTTTGAGAAAGGAATATTATTTCAAGCATTTAAGTCTAGTGATTATATTTCAATAGTTTATATTCAGCTATTTGAATATAAAATAATCTCAGTTTGCTGTGCTAATCTGTGAAGTAGTCTGGAAATACAAACTTTCTCAAAAGCACCAGGACACATACAGACATCTTCTAAAAAAAGCAGGGTAAAGCTATCAGTTACTCTTCATAGTCATTCATAGCATCAAGGAAATGAGTTCAGGATGCATAAAGAAGAAGCCACCAAGTTAAGCAGTAAAACCATTTGATACTTGTGTTTTCCAAGAATTTTTTTTAGGTAGAATATGTTGATATTCATTGCTTTTGACATGCGGCAGCATCCTACCCCAATCTCCACAGCAATCAGATACCAGAAGAAAACCTCAGAGCCTCTGTCAGAGTCCTCAAACTTGTCACCATATATTTCAACAACTTTGGGAAAGGCCCCAAAGTCTTTCACGGTAGCAGAAGATGCTAGAAGAGTATGCCACCATTGACTGAGGTGGCAGGGAGGATACTATTTGAGAAATCACTGTAATGCAGCAGATGGGGAAAAAGCATGGTTACATCCTTTCATGTCCCTGTATAAGAGGAAGCATCTTCACATTGTATGAGTACAAATAAACTTAGAAATAATTTAAAGAAATAAACTTCAAACTATTATAATTAACTTATATTTTAAACCATTTTTAAGCAGAGTGAGGATGACATATGTCAACAAGGAAATCATCAGAAATGATGACTCAATGCCAGAGGGTAGTCTGCCACCTGAGTTAATCTTACCTGCCCTTGAAGGAGCTGGAGAAGTCAGCTGTCAGCTTCTATCTGAAACTGCAGCAAAAAGACTGCCAGGAGGCAGGCTTTCCTTTGCAGTTTCCTTACTCTACCTTTAAACCTCAGAACACACTGTTCCTTACAGTACTAGAAAACTTCCAGTTCATGCACTGCTGCAAACTTGAAGGCTGCCTAGATGACTGAAAATTTAAGGCTACCAGTGAAGCATATACATTAGCATTTTGCTGCTATGAACTTAGAGTCTTTTAAAAATGCAGCTAAAAAGTTTTCCTCATTCTAAATATTCACTTGTTAACATAAACAGCAGCTACACTAGACCAGACCAAAGGTAAGTTTAGCCCAGAACTCTGCCTTCAACATCTAAAGTGGTACTGCCACCAACCATGGTCTTGACCATCTGCAGGATGGTCATGCTCCATCAGAGACAGAGATGGTATTGCTTGTAGATAGCTAGGTGCAACATAAAAGAAGTTGAGAAAGCACTGGAGTTAATAGAGAAAATCATAAACAGGAACGATTAGAACAAATTTAAAAGTTCATAAGTCTGTAACTTGGGAAATACACTTCATAACTCATTAAGTTAGAGTTTTCAGCTTGTATAATGTGTAAATAAGAGGACAACACCGTATCGATCACTATGCATTATGACAACATTTGCTTAAAGGATTTACAAGGGAACTACTCATATTCTGAAACACTTGTGCAACTTTTTCATGTTTTAAAGTTATATATGCATTTCTTATTATTTGCTAGATCCACTCCCACTATCAACCTACCTACTTTTCTTAACTTTTACTCCTCTGTGGAATTAAGCAGAACTACTAATTACAATACTAGACCAAAATTTATTCTTAGTCTTTAAGGACTAGCACTTAATAATTTATTTTAATTACAGGAATTAAGGGTCCTAAAATTAGGAGTTATCTGTTTGTACTGTAAAAGTAAACATAAAATTAGAACAAAAATTATATTAATTTATAAGGCATTCAAAGTATCTATTTTAGTTCATTTATGTCAAGGAAAAAAGTAAAAAGGAAGCTGCCAAAACTGCTATGGTCTTGTCTTAAAAAGAAAACTGGTCCAGACCCTATCATGATGTTATACATAAAATCTTTTTTGCCCTGGGACTGTGCTGCAATTGTTACATCTACCTATCTCTCCTAACTGCTGATTAAGTACCCAGGACCTCAACAGCTTCACTGCATTTATCTTGCAAATACTTCTGACACCTCCAACAGCCTTGCCTGATGAGTTACAAACAAACCTGGATCTACTCTGCTCACATATACTTTTTCAGAAACTGCACTGTGAAGTAATGCCAGGTCCTCCCAGGCCTTTGGAGTAACACACTCACTGGCAAATCTCCTGGGATCTCCAAAGGGCCTTCAGAACCCCTAAACCAGATATTTACATGCACCCTACCTGTCAGGTGCAGTGAAGCACCACCATGGACAAATCCACTACATCTTCATTTACTAAAAATGACAAGCAAAACATTTTCATTGAGTAACTGGGAGCTTCTGTTTGTTGAGAGTTTCTAGGTGTTTTGGTGAACACCAAGTAAACCATCAGATTTCTTATGAAATGGACATGGTCCTCCAGCTAGATCTGGGAATGAGGACTCCAAAGCATGCCTCAGTAGCCCGAGAGTTCATGTAGTCTCTCCATAAGCATCAACTGTTAATCATAAAAATCTGTTAACAGCTTGTGAAATAATCTGCCTGTACTATTGAGGACACATCCCATAGGGCTTGTTAGTTCAAGATTTTGAGTCCAATTAGGATCACATCCTGCCAGTTTGCAGGATGGCACATGCTTGTTTGCTTACAACTGAATCCATATATGCAAATCCTTCAAACAACAGACCCGAGGGTAAGAACTATTTTCTGGAGGTTTTAACATGTCAATTGGATATAAGTTTATAACAACAGAACTAGATTTCAGCTCCAATTCAGGAAGCTGTTAATTGTGTCACTTGAATTTCTGCATTTTCTTTGAATGACAAGACAGTTGAAATGAGAGGTTTTTTAGTCTAGACAATTTATAGTTTCTCACGTTACGAATTATTTTTCCTTTTCGTTTTGACTTTAACAAATTTCAGTTGCTGCTTTTTACAGAACAGTACAGTGTAGTATATAATGGAAGCCAAGCAGTTCAAGACCTCAGCACAATGCCATACTGGGAAGTCATGAGTGATGTACTCAAGAAAACATTAATAAATTTGGAGTCACGGAATGCACTTGACATTTTAAATAATTTTAACTATAGAAAGAGGTTAAGCTTCTTAGTAATTAAAAAAACCCCTCAGATGTACCTTTCCAAAACCTACTCTCAAAAGCCATGAACTAATGGCCAAGAAAATGGAAAGCGTAATTGTCAGAAAAAGGATTCAGATACTTCATTCACAGCATCTCTTATTGTTTTAATTAAATGGGGCTTCAGATGGGATGCTTGAACTTATGCAATTAACCACTAATTGACAATATGCTCAAAAGAAGTCCAGTTTGGGCATTACAATTTAATCCTTAATTTGAAAAGTAAAACTGTTTGTCATATAAAGACAGAGTGCTAGCTTTACCATGATTTTGTAGAATATTCCAGGTTATGGAATCATAGAATCAACCGGGTTGGACGAGACCTCAAAGATCATTGAGTCCAATCCTACCGTGGTTACTAGACCATGGCACTAAGTGCCACACCCAGTCTCATCTTGAAAACCTCCAGGGATGGTGAATCCACCACCTCCCCAGACAGCCCATTCCAATGCCTGACTACTCTCTCTGCAAAAAATCTCATCCTAATATCCAACCTAAACCTCCCTTGGCAGAGCTTGAGTCTGTGCCCTCTTATCCTACTGCTGGCTGCCTGCTAGAAGAGACCAACCCCCAACTGACTACAGCCTCCTTTCAGGTAGCTGTAGAGGGAAAGCCTTTTAAAGAGGCATTAATGAAACTCAACCATTATTCAGAAATGGTTATCTCAAAAGTAGGTCATGTGAAAACGACCTATTATATTTCCCAATTCACATTTATTATATGGAAAGCAACTGTGAACAACAGATGACTATTAATGCCTAGCCGAGCAGTGGACTTGCTAAAGGTAAAATGATACAAGGGTAAGTATCAGGCTAAAGGAAGCCTTCTTCTACAGTTTAGGTAAGCCTAAATCTTGCAGCATATTTAGCGAAAACTTCAGTAATAAAATTAGGCTCAGGAGTGTGAATGATGCTTCCCATGAAGCTGAGAGGCATCCTTAACACAGACAAAATGCACAAGAAAAAGGAATCAAATCTGAGCAGGGCTGGTTTCAGTGAAATGGGATACAGAGCAGTATTTCTAAATGTAAGGTCAGACTGATCCACTTTTACAAAGACAAACTTTTAAGCACTGCCTCCAAACGAAGTGGTTGCAGAGTTCCCAGTCTTCAGACATGTTACACCCATGTCTTCTTTCACCAAGCCTTCCCTGTGCCAGTGAAGAATCTATCTAGCTGTATGACACACAAGATTGAAGAACTGATTCACAGAAAAAAAATGCTGGGGGAAAAATAAAAAAGGCTAACTGATCTCATGATCAAGTTCCTCAGTCTGATGAACATGAATGTTTCTGCTGACACAAGGAAGGAAACAACACAAGCATGGGAGCAGGGCTGCATGACATTTTTGGCAGCCAAATATATGCATGAAATCAGTGCTTACTGACTTGAACCTTTCAGCAAAGAAAGGATATAATCAACTGGAAAGTAAAAGAAAAAGGTTCTGTGCCACAAGATCATGACAAATTGATAAATCTGTTACTGCTTCAAAAGAGTTGTCAGTAATGGTGGGACACTCAAGATACTCATCTGCATACAAAGGATAACACAGATACTTGATACGCAATTAAACAATAAAGCACAGCTTCAGCTCTTCTACAGAAACTTACAAAAGTCATAAACTGTGGGTTTGACAATGCCTTGTTTCTTATCCCTACCAAAAGTCACGAAAGTATCATAATCCTTTAACCCGTAAGAGACCACATAGGTCAAAAACTGGTTCTGGTCATCTCTTTCCAGTTCTGAGGTTAAAAAGTTATTAGCTAACTGTTATTTCCTTCAGTTATTCAGCCTTGACTGACTACCAGTCCAGTGCTGTACCTTTCACGCATAATTCTTTGCTGCTTGATTACATAGGGACTTCTGCATTTGAACTAATATTCACACAACACACTTTTTGAAAAATTCTACATTGGATATGCTCTTTCTCAGCTCAACTTTCCATTACAGTCAGTAAGGCATTAAACACACTTGGTAAGCAAGGAACATTACCAGTCCTCAACAGCCTTTCCTAAGTGACTCATTTGCTTCTATCTACTCACCCTGTGCCCAACCTGCCAGCATTCTAACCATCTCAAGACCCAAATTCAAGCGTGCCATGACAATGTCCCTAGTTTGGTTGTATCTGCATCATACCTGCCTGTTGGCATTGGTAATTGATCTCATTTATTTAATCAGCCACCTCTTTCACTGCACAGCACGCAGTTCTCATGTTGGAGGTGGGCAAGACACAGGAACCACTCCCCATGGCAGCCTGGGAAATGCATCAGCGCAGTACTCACTCCAAAGGCTTCCTTTGAGGCTCACATACCCACAAACTCAACATCAATTGATGCCTGAAATGCTGTATTTTTCAATATAAACAAACATCACTGAGCTTCTCTCCTGATGACTGGTTATTTATATTATTAAACTGGCCTTCTTCATCCACAAGCCAGCTCCAGATGAGCAGCTATCTCAGCAACACATGCTGAGAACAAACATTTTCACCTTCACTTGAAACACAGATAACTTCACATGCCCATAGATTTTCCACTATTCTTACACCTAGCTCAAATCGGTGAATCCTGACACATCTGCTAAGGAACCAGTCTGTACTCTTTCTCACCTGCAGAAAGTGAAGGAATCAAAACCACCACATCTCTTTTTGCTTCAGTTACAACTTTATTCAGACACAGCCTTAACTACATACCAGGATCTCACCAGGTTCACCCAGGACCTCACAGCCCTATATGCCCTTCAGCTCCAAAAGCATCTGCTATACTGTTACACACTGTGCCCAGAGCAAGTGTCACAACTAAGCCTGGAGAAAAATATGTATTGCCACTTGTTTGCTAATAAGGTACATAACAATCTGATAGTTATGCAGCCACATGAGCCTGCATGTTGATGCTTAGTCTTAGACTCATAGAATCGTTTAGGTTGGAAAAGATCATTGAGACCAACTGTCTTCCAAGCTGTACCAGAACTGCTGACGCACTAAAAGGTGTATCTATGCCTGTGGCAGCACGAAATGCTTAGCAGAGGAGCCTACCTGAGTCTGTCCAGTAAGAAGAGTAGAAAAAAAATCTACATAGAGATGTTACTGATGACAGATGCAAATGTATGTGTGCAAACAAAAGCATGTACACTGTTCAGGAGAGCAGGATTCAAACCACAGGAATCACAAAGGAAGAGCACAGCAGTCAAGGCAAGGGAGTGCATGTCCTGCAGCAGCAAGTAGAACAGTTTGACCTATTTACTCTTTCAAAAAGCATGCTCCTTACAGAAGACTACAGCCCATAAAAATATTCAGGGTCTGAACAGCCGGTAATGTAAAGAACTATTTCACCTCCCGCGTTGATATGAAAATAAGTGAGAACAGACCAGCCAGGAAAACCAAGTAAAACTCGAAACATCAGAATCCTCCAATACCTGAGCAATCCTCCACCCACTTCTGTAGAAAGTGAAAGTGCCTCTGCAGAACTAAAATTAGATTTGATCACAACATGAGACACAAAAGCTTTCAACAGGGGCAGCTGGAGCCTGTGATTCAGAAGGCAGGCTACTTCCAGCTACCTCTTCCTAAACATAGCCACACAGCCTAATGAAACGAGTGTATACAGGTCAAGGACAAAAGCAAAAAACCCTCTTTTTTATAAACCTTATCATGTAAAAAAAGAACTACAGCATATCTTATTATTAAAAGCAAAAATTCAGGCAAGCGTCACCTGATTTCAAGCTAACAGCATAAATATTAGCAAAAAATATTTAGAATGCATACCAGAGTGATAAGCGATTAAACATCAGAAAATATTTTCTATGAATCAAAGTGAATAGCATTCAATATTATTTGCAGAACAGCAGTGAAATACATGTCCAGAAACAAAGCATTATTTTTTAAAATTGCACAGCTAGAGGGACTAACAAAATTACCCATAATTAGCTGGATTCTGATTAACTTGATATTATGAATATCACTTCTCATATTAAATTTATTTAAAACCTTTGTCCTATTAAAAAAACCAAAGCCAAATCATGTCATAGACATTCTTCTACTCCTGCAATGTTAAAAATTACTTTAACAGGCTTCAAATATTAAAAATTTACTTTCAGGAAAGACACTTGAGGAGTGAGCTTTTTACAGTTCGTATTTGAAAAATAATGGAAGAGAAAAGTCTGACTGAAAGTGGCTGACGATTGCAGCATGAGAGTTGGTTCCAGCCTCTGACTGGAAACTTATGCTGGTCTTAACATGCATCAGCTGAAGCAATCTCTTAACAGTTTCAGATTCCAGATTTCAAGCTCTCCAATAATGAAAGCAGTATCAGTCACTGAGAGACTGGTCTCCTTGCACAGTTTCTACAACAAATATATTCATTATTTTGGAAGTGGGCAAACAGCTGCACTTCTTGGAATGTGCTGTAACTAGTCATCTAATTAGTTGGCTGTAACCGCCAACTAATGTTAGCAAAGCTCAGTGCATTTAAAACAAAAAAAGCCATTATCCAAAGGACACTCTGCAAAATTTCCTTATTATATAGCTATTGACAAGGTGCACTTCCTTGCAGCTACCTGATGCTAGATGTTGTCATTAGCACAAGGAGGTACTTTAATTGCTATCCTGAGTTACTGTTAGTTCTAGGCTACACAAGTAACTTGCCAGCAGGGTTAAAGATTTCCATCATTTTACCTCTGAAAAACAGGATCCCAGTCTACATATGCTCCTCAAGCAAGCATGTAAGGGCTGAAAGTGCTTGCTTACCATGGGTAACAAACAAAGCAGGTGTTCTCACAAGACAGGAGAAGTGCATTTTCCTTACATGTAAACAGGATTTGTCAGAAAAAGCCCCACCAAAATAAGTAATACTTACATAGAAAATAATACTTATACAAATACACAGAAATTATCGAAAAATACATTTTCTGAACGTAAACCGAAAAAAAGCCCGATTCCTTTGAAAGGTATAGTACTCTGCACTAAACTATTTCTTTCGTCATATTGATCTCAGTAGATGACACATTTCTACTTAAAGCACCTATAAGTGTGATGTAGATTTAAATTTGTTTCACAAATTCTTAAACTTACATGATACCAGAAAGATCTGGAAGTTTCACAGATAAATTAATTAAGCCTCCTGCAAACTCCATCCTCTTTTGCATTAGCTAGGAACATCTCTTTCTGGAAATGAGATTCTACTCTGGTTGCATGGCATTCTAAACAAGGGAAAATCATTAATATAACCAAATATTCCTTGAAAATTCTTATAACACTGGTATGTAGTGAAAGTCTTTGAGACTGCCACCTGGCACTATTAAATGACTGCTTTCACTGTTCTCACCTTACTTGTCTTTCCTAGAGGATTAAGGCCATGCATTGTTTTTCAAAACATTAGGCAAACTTCCTCTGAAAAGAATACAGAATGGCAGGATGTAAAGCTGAATAAATTGTGACTTTCATTAGAGGGTCTTTCTTTTTCTTTTCTTTTCTTTTCTTTTCTTTTCTTTTCTTTTCTTTTTCTTCCTTCCTTCCTTCCTTCCTTCCTTCCTTCCTTCCTTCCTTCCTTCCTTCCTTCCTTCCTTCCTTCCTCTTTCTTTCTCTCTTTCTCTCGTTCTTTCATTCTTTTTCTTTCCAGAATCAGCTATTGCCCACCTGCAACATTCTAACTGCACAAATTGGTGACAGAGACGGGAACTCTAAGTATGGTCAACTGCTTTCACGGGAATCTAAAAGAAAAATAGGGAAAATTTGACATAAGCTGAGAGTGTATGCTTGCAACCCCAAAAAGCAACTGCATCCAGGGCTGCATCGAAAGCAACATGGTCACCAGGTCAATGGAGGCGATTCTGCCCCTCTGCTCTGGTGAGCTCCCACCTTCAGTACTGCAGCCAGCTCTGAGGTCCCTAGCATAAGAAGGACATGGACCTGCTGGAGTGAGCCCAGAGGAGGCCAGAAAGATGATCTAAGGCCTGGAGCACCTCTCCTATGAACAGAGAGACTTTACTAGAGTCCATAGTGACCAGACAAGGTAAAATGGTTTTAAACAGAAAGAAGGTAGTTTTACGTAAGTTTTATATAAGATATAAGAAGGAAATATTTTACAATAAGGGTGATGCTCTAGAGCTAGAAATGGAAAGAGTTAGAAATGAAAATACAGGTCTGCATATCTTGGGCTACTTTCTTCAGTCCTATAGTAATACATCAAAAAAACAAGGAAAAAATTATTAATGCAGAGGAAAACACTGTTCAGACATAATACACTTACTTGATGTACATGTAACTACACGCATCTGTTACAGAGAAATTTAGAGAAACCTGTCTGGATTTGGCACACTGCTAAAAAAAAAAAAAGAGAACAGATATGAATCATAGGCAGAAAACCAACTTTTAAAGCACATGGCATTTAATGAATCAAATCAGTAAACAACCATTAGAACCAGAGAAAAGTTCCTGTGTATAACAATATTTAGTTTTGTATGAATTATCTCTTACACTGTGTGTAAAAAGGACATGTATTATGTAAGAAAACTATCTCAAATTATACTAATGATCAAATAGTAACTTACTGAAAGCTCCTCAACTAAATTACTGCAAAACACAGTAGAAATCAAGTGCTTCTATTTGACAATGTGGAAGAAAGTTTTATCCAAACAGAAGTCTGAATGCTACCACTCATGTAAAGCAAAAGAAATTTTACAGAGAAAAGTTTCCTCCAACAGATACTTTGCAGCTTGGTTTGAACTTGTTCCAAACAGACAACACTTCAACATGGTAAACATATTTACCCTGGGTCACACAACCAGCTTTATAGCCACTAGCACTAATTCACTTACACACCTCTATTGTCAATAAAAGATTTTGTGTACTTAGAGAGGAACCCATTTTCCTTTAGAGACGATTATTTCCTACTGGGACATCTTGGCCTGCTTTTATCTTACACTACTCAAACACCTCCAGGGGTTTTCAGAAGAAGAAAAGCATGGGAAAGAAGAATTCGGTGCAAGTCCCATATAGAAGATTCATACAAATAAGAGGAACTTCAAAATTTGCTAGTCAGACTAAACACTTATATGTACATATGTACATGCACAGTGCCAGTACTACAATACAAGATGCAAGGAAAACTAATCAGTTTACTTCCTTTAGAGCACTGGAAAAAAGAGGGTTCTAAGGGCGCAGGCAAGTTACTGCCTGAAGTCTTTCCACAGTTTTTGAATTTCATTTTCTTATTTCACTAGCTTATGTTAGAATAGCTTCATTAGTTTATCTTCCCATTTTGGCTCAGCTGTTAAGCTGGGCTGCAAAAACATCAGTGCTCTAACTTTTTTCCTAAACTACACAGATTTATGAGCTGTCTCAGGACACTTATTTTAAGTATCAGAACTACTCTGTCAATGCCTGTTTATAGTTAAAAACTAAATTAAGCATACATACCACACTTTGAAATAATTTTAAGGGAAGAAAAAAGGTTATTGTTTTGAAACATTTGACCAACTTTTATTCCTTCAAAACAATCTTGCACTGAAAGTTTCAAGATTCAGATCAACTTAGGAGTAGGTTTTGCTATAAGCTGCCACACATTGAGTATTACAGCATAACTGCTGCACAACAAATGCATTTGTACAGCTGTTTTCTATTTCAAACCTTACTGCATTCAGCCAAAGTTTTCAGATACAGGAGCATGACTTCTGGCACAAAATCACCTAGTGCTGTGCTCTGCTTTGGGCTTCACATGGGTAAATTCCACCAGAACATCTCCTAAAACTGTCATCAAACAAAACTGATGCTGCAGCTCTCCAATCAACTACACATAGATACAGCCTTTCTACGTCAGGTTCTAAGAGCCAGTTATTCTATCACCATGCTGCTTGGACAGACATAGCAATGGATGTAACAGCAAGAAAAACAACATCAAATTTTGTTTATGAATTATTTGTTCCTCAGACAGCCCCATATAAGTGATCTGGTCTTCAACTGCTCATAAAGGACTGTGATGTCACTCTAAGGTGACCAGTACTGCTGACTTCAACAAGTTTTCAAAGATGTCTGAGGACACTCATGGGGAACAAAGAAGATAAAGCCACAATGTGTTTTTTACCTGAAAAATCTTTTAGGATCAAGAAGTTCTTTGCATATTTTATTCTGGAGAAAGTTACCGTTTACCGAGTACTTGCTGTAAATTAAGGGGGTTGAGAGTGGGATGGAGGCTGTCCAGAGTACAGGATTTCCTCAGCTCTGACTATAAAGAGCTTCTGCTAGCAGGATGCATAGCTTTCCGCAAGCAGCATTCACTCAAGAGCTTGAAAATCATTTACAATATGGCTTGTTTAAGGTATAAACACGCTTGAAGCATGTTATTTTCAGAGCTGCATTGCAGAAACATTAAGCACCTGAACAAACTGCCTCCAAATTAGTCAGGCATGGTAGTGTTGTCCTTGAGGGAACTTCAGTTGAATCTACCTGAGCAGAACAAATTAAGCAGTGGTCACCACTCTTCATGCTGTCTGTGTGATGTTAATTGACAAACTGTTATTTGCTTCAGTTGTCCAGCACAACCTCATAAGGTTTGTACTTGGTCACCTACCTGAACACAGGAGACACAAAACACCCGTGTCTGATACCACAGCATTACTGAAGATGGATGGTTTCTCTGGGCAGACAACGACAATTTCGTGACACATGTGAGGGTTTCACAAGGTACTTTGTGTGGTGTGCCTGCCCCCCCTGCAGACCAGCCCCAAAAGATGTGGACTGCCCACAACAGTCACGGCACATCAGGTACTTCTGTTCCATGAATCCCTGTGGCCTGAGGCACCACGCCAGCTATCAACCTTCACAAAGAGATGTGCCTCAGTTGTGAGCTTCATTTAATGGTACAGGGGATCTGCCAGCTTTTCTTGATGCAAGTGCATGGTCCAAAACTGACAAGCCTTCAACACATTTTTGCTGTAGTGTTTTCAGCTCATATCCACCCAAAACAGAAGTAATGTCCAGAATAGCTTTAGATCACTGATTCTACCACTTTTGCATAGCAAACCCTGAGTTCACTGAGCACAGAAAAAGATCTGCATGATCAGGTATTTTCAGACTGTCATGCTGGGTATCTGAACCACTTCTTCTGTAGTATGAAGAGGCTTTGAAAAAGACCTCTCTTCTGCCTGGCACTGTTAAAATGGTTTTTATTAGCATTAGGCTATTTTATTATGTGGTTATCCAGTTCTTCATAATAAGAGGAAAATCAAGTCCTAAACATATATTATTTTTTTATTTCCAGTCCTTTGTTTTTAATCTCAAGAAGTTCATTTAAGGTTCTCAAGATTCTCCTTATCCCTATTCTGCATTTATTCCTCCTGGCAAATTATTTAACTATTGCTTTGCCTACCTGTTAATTGCCATTCTTCTCCATCAATGTATTTACTGCCACCAAGACACAGAGCACCAACTTTCAATTTGTACTGTAGCTATTCACTTTTTAAACAACATGGTTTTAAACAGGTGAAATAGGTCCTAACCTCATTTTTAGGTGTAGGCTCCTGTGCATCTCTTCCTCCTATACAGTTGTAAAACTAATGGATTGGCAAATGCTGCATGCATGCTGCATTTAAGCTTGGCCAGTAGAGGTCTGCTTTCCTATAATTCTAAAATTAAATTTCAAAGTCCACTGTAACAATACATTCTCCTTCCTCAAACTCAGTCATATACACAAAACCTCTTGTCTTGAACAGAAGATAGGACTGGTTTTCAGACCTGGTTCCCTGTATAAATAACGGCAGTACACACTCTGGTTTTAGGCCCTGGCTGGTTTTACAGGTCTCAAATTCTGACTCCTCATCAGGTGGGCCCAAACACTCCGAAAATGTTTCCAAGACACCCTGTTCTACAATCATTGAAATTAAATACAGCTATCCTCCCCGTATTAACAGCAAAATTCACACTTCAAGTGACTTTAAATTATCCACCTGCATATTCAAAGCCACTTGTACAGCAAATACTGCTGGAAAACCTGCACAAAAATGTTTGGTTGCAATCAGCATACTTTCTGCATCATTGACCAGTGTGGTGATTCGCAGACCAATACAACACAAATTCATAGCTTGGATTACACAGATTTTTCTACAGTTCAAACTTTAATCACATTTATACTACTATTCAATGCTACATGTAACTTCTAATAAGTTTTCAAAAGCTCCAAAAAGAAATTTGAAGGTTTCTTTTTCCTCAACATGGGAGTAACCTAATACATTGAATACTACAACAAACATTTTAATGGAGAACAGATTAAGTGGATATGCCTGGAAATAATAAACTGAATTCATATAAAACAGCAGATGAGACCTTGACATGAAATTCATGGCAATACAAAATTATCATATAAACCATTTCTACAATGAGGTTTTCAAATAAGAAACAATTCCACTGATCAATATGTCATCAAGCACTGGAGGAAAAAATGGTCCAGCAGTTAAAAAAAATATCAAGATTCCCATTGCACTGTGTTTACAGTAACAAATCAGTATTATTACATCAGAGAGGAGGCTAAAGCATTCTGTCTTTTATACCCAATAACACTAAGTACTACCCAGTGATACAAGAAAATAAAACTGCAGTCAAACAGAGAAAAACCATTAGCTTCTCCTCAGTGTGTTTAAATTATTATGAAACTTCTGGAAATCACAGGAAGGCAGAATCATAGAAAGTTAAGGGTTGGAAGGGACCTTAAAGAACATCTAGTCCCAATCCTCTGCCATGGGCAGGGACATTTCTCACTAGATGAGGCTGCTTGATGCCTTATCCAACCTGGCCTTGAACACTGCCAGTGCTGGGGCATCCACACACAACCTCCCTGGGAAACCTGTTCCAGGATCTCACCATCCTTACAGTAAATAATTTCTTCCTTACATCCAGCCTTAACTTCCCCTCTTTCAATTTACACCCATTACTCCTGGTCCTACCACTACAGTTCCTGACAGAGTCACTCTCTGGCTTTCCTGTAGGCGCCCTTCAGATACTGGAAGGTTACCATGAGGTCCCTATGCAACTTGATCTTCTCCAGGCTGAATGGCCCTAATTTTCTCAGTCTGGCTTCACAGGGAAGGTGCTCCAGTGCCCTTATCAACTTCATGGCCCTCTTCTGGTTTTACACGAACAGTTCCATGTCCTTCTTATGCTGAGGGCACCAGAACTGCACACAGTGTTCCAGGTGGAGTCTCATGAGAGCTGAGCAGAAGGGGAGAATCCCCTCCTCCAGCCTGCTGGCCACACTCCTTTTGACGCAGGCCAGGACACCGTTGGCTTTCTGGGCTGCAGGCGCAAACCGTCAGCTCATGTTGAGTTTTTCATTAACCATCACCCTCAACTGTTTCTTCTCAAGGCTGTTCTTAATAAAGATGTTCAAAAATACTTTGCTACACTAATCCTGAATACACTTGAGGAGCTATCCCTACAAATGAACCTCATGTATTTTATACAGTTGGTTTTACTAATTTAGAAGAAGTTACAAGGGAGAAACATGAAATATTATACTTGTTATCCCACCAATGCAGATCTGTCCTTTAGCTCAAATGCAAGAGAGTTTGTTTGCATTACAGGGTTACCAAAATAAAACAGCACAGCTTCCCGATTTTGTTACACAAAAATTTCAAGTACAGCACAAACAGAAAAAGTATGTATTTGGGCTGTATTGTTCCATGTTTCATTGTAATAATAGCCATAACCAGACAGCTAAACATAAAGGTTATCAGCTGCCTTCTCACTTGACTTGCAAAGCTTTGGACAACTAAGCAAACTTCAAGGCTCCTAAGACAAGCTCAGCTTGTTCTTTCTTGCTCTATCCTCTTGTCCTCTTCACTGCATCTTATGGCAAAACTTTCCACTTTTAATATCATAAAAAACACTATTAAGTTTCATGTGCCACTAACCACCTCCCAGCAGCCTATGAAATCATTCCAATCATGCCAAAAAGATAACATAGCTAAAAGTTTTAGCAATACTATAAATAAAAAACAACTCTTGACAACTTGAGACACAGATTTTATGCTTGGAATCCCAAACACTACAAGTTGGAGGCCCAACAGTAGCAAAATATTTTCCTCCCTATAACCTGAACAATTAAAATACATCAAGGACATAAAGCCAGGCAAGCTTTCCTTAGAAGGGGTTTCCTTATTTTTTAAATAAAACAATTCTGCAGTTAGTAATAAAGACAGTAGTATAGACATCAGGATGAGAAAAAATCTTACTATGAACATTACTGACTGGAAAACATGAAGATGAGCTGGAATTTTAAAAAAATATTTGATGAACAATTTTTTGTTGACTTCGTTTCACCTTATAAAGAAGCATGAAACAAAAAATTCATCTGAAGTGTAGCTGATAAAATGCAGTTTTTATTCTGAACTGAGGAGGAAGGATGTGGGATGAGGTCAAGGTGGGCAAAGCTTCTTCCACAGAACTTGAAAATTACTTTAATACAGTAAAGAAAATGGGCTTAGCATATATACAAAACAAATACACTTCTGCTGAGAAGCAGAAGAATATCACAAATAAACATGTATATAACTTGGAATACTCCAAAATTGGCTCAACAACTGGGGCTTAATTACAGGCCATTTAACTATACTTAACCTTATCTATGTTTTTTGTGCGTGCATACTCACCACTCAGAGTACCATCTGCAGCAGATGAGTCAGAAAGTCACAG
>NW_008666510.1:0-6387 GCF_000695815.1 Acanthisitta chloris | reverse complement strand
CTAAACAATCATAAAAAAAAATCTACAAAGTGTTTTGTCAAAGAGGGAGGTATGGTTTTGCTACTTATTTCATATTAGTTAAACACAATATATGAGAGAGAGCTCTAAAAACTGACTGCTTCATATAAAACTGTGATGATTTATTAACAGGAAGTAATTAACACAGCACCAACTTCCTCCCTGTTCTTCAAAGCAAAGCAGCACCAAAAAACCCTTCATAACTGTTCCTGTAAGAATTTCACTATTAATGTCTGGTGGGGATAAGACCTTCTGATGCACAGTTGACCACCTATGGAGAAAAAGGATTTACTGCAAATCCCACATTTTTAAATCAGAACATAGCAGGAGATTTACGAGCCCAGTCAAATCTTTTATTCTTATACTTTCCAATATAAAGGTTAAGATTTTCAATGCCCATGTCCATAAGAAAATAACAGAGATTATTTTATCTCACCCCACCCTGTCAGCAATATTACAGTGGTACCAGTGACTTGGGTATGTCTTAGATTTCTCTAGAACTGGCAGAACGGGCAGCTAAGGTTTTGTTTCTTTTAGAACCAAGTGACAGCAACAATGTATTCATGCAGGGAATGCCAGTTAGCACTCCCACCCAACAGACTTCTGACACCACCTGAAGCCTACTTTTACACATTTTTCAGGATTTCAAGATTAATTGACAGAACTTCAGCTGTACCTGTAGGTAAAATAAGTTCTTCAGCCAAGCAGAGTATTCTGCAGTAATGCAAACATACTTCAGGTAGCTCAGTACTATGCATCAAATTGGAAGTGGCAACACTGCTGTATGGGAATTGAGTCCAAAACAACTTACTTCAGCTAGAAACTAAAGCGAAATTCCTCTTCATGGAGAATCAGAGTGGTTACACTCATCATATTTCACAATCAAGCCACTGAAATGTGGTAACATTTTGTTTGATAAATTCCAATTTAGCATGTATTTGGATAAAATTATTATTCCCTTCTTAAACACTTTTTGCCTGTAACAGATGATTTTATCTGCCTTGCTGAACACTTATTATTACTTAAACTGCCTTTCAAGACAGCCAATTTCAAGACACGATCTGTATATGCGAAATCAGAAGGTTTGGACATTAGGCCCAAGCCAGAGTTGACTTATAGATGATTCCTGACCGTCTTGTGATTGATACCCTACTCTTTGCACTAGTTGGGTAAACTGCTAAAAGTAGATATAGATTTAGTAAACCCCTTTACAATAGCTGTTTTTAAGGACAAACAAGATGACTAAAAGACTGAAAACTTTTGCATGATCTTGTGCCAAGGAAACTCCAAGGCCATGCAACTGTCTGCAAAGTATTTTAGGAGACCCCATCAACCATGTCCTGGGCTCTGGCCAAGCCCTGGCCTCAAAGTGTCGGAGGGGAGTACCACCAAATGTTTTCCGCACCAAACCACAACAAATGCAGGTTATTTTTAGCTTGCTGATTTGGCCTATAAAAACTGGACTATCTTGCAGCGACTTTGGATGCCTCACCTACAAGTGGACGCACTGCATAGGATTTCTCCATTGCTGGGAAAGGCTCTCCAAACCCTCGCCACAACCTGGGGCTCCCCAGCAACTGTGGATCTGGATGATGATAAAGCATTAGGGCAATTGGTCATGTATCTTTCTTAATCACTATTCTTTCCTGTATGTAGTAATGGTTAGGTCCATTACCATTCGTATTGCCTTTGCTGTTTGTGCTGCTTGTATTAGAGCTTTGTAAACTAACTGTATAAATAATTGCATTATTCATTTTTTCTATTATTTTAAACACCAATATTAAAATATTTTCATTGGTGTCTGTGTCATTTCTGTCATCCCCGCCAACTGGCAGAACAGTATGTCATATGTATGCTGGAGACACCATCTGTGTATGTCATATGTATAATCAGACGCAGGAATATGCTTCCTCAGTTTAGAGCTTATTTTTCTGCTTCTCAGTACATTACACTTTAATGCAGTCTTTCCTTTTACACGTATTTTCTACATAGAGGCCTACATGGACTATAGTTACAGGTTCTTCTGCAGTTCAGCTATTTGAGATAGTTCATATGAGCCTCAATAACTTTTGTGGAAAAAACACCAAACAAGAAAAACTATGTCGTCTCTGTGAAAATACTTGATTATCGGGAAATTAGTTTATAAATACCAGATGAAGACACTAAAAGAAAGTGAGAACGTAAAATCTTACTACTTAACACCAGCCACTTCTGTTTAAAACACCTTGCTTTGCTCTTCCATTTCCTGAACTCCTCTCAAGATCAACTTCTGAGGAAGGGAAAGGGATTCAGACATGTTTCTGTAAGGCTGAGATATTACAGCAAAAAATAAGCCATTAATCAAGGAAGGCTTAAGCACACCACATAATGAAAATATTGCTGTTGATTCAGGAAACACCAATTTCGTATGGCAAATGTGAAGTCCAACAGTTCATCCTGAATTCTGGGGCCTCTAGACACGGACACAAAACAGAGCAAATACGCTGCAGCAGATGTAGAGAGCCCAGCCCACTGCTCACACACACACACCTCTTCCAGATGACTTAGCAACCACTGCTCTCGGACAGACACGTATCCAAATAACTACCATTAGCAGCAATTGCAGTCAGACTGATTTTCATAGGCTAACACTGCTGCACCTCTGCATTCTTCACTACATTATTCCATGAAGTGGAATAAAATGCTGGGTTTTACTGTGTCCAGTTTTGTTGATCCTGAAATGTAAATTGAACTTCAGAAAGTTATTTTAAAATACCCAATCCTATTTCTGAATGAAAAATGAGATTTTGTATTAACCCAGGCATATTTAATACTAAAAGTCACCTATTAGGAGATATGCTTTTAGTTAATGAGAAAACATTGAAAGAAATGCATATTTTGGTA
This sequence comes from Acanthisitta chloris, assembly GCF_000695815.1. NCBI lineage: Eukaryota > Metazoa > Chordata > Aves > Passeriformes > Acanthisittidae > Acanthisitta > Acanthisitta chloris. The sequence goes on along the minus strand of NW_008666510.1, from coordinate 3,486 downwards.
CTAATGTCTTCTGGACTTAATCCTCAACATATATCTTATTAATTACCAATGCCACCTAATGGTTTTATCATCTACAGGCATGCAACAGCTTTTAAGTCATGGTAAGGTTTGCTCAAGAGCTGAGACACTAAACTTTAGCTATCTGGTTTTCTGAACAACAGCAGCATTGAAATTAAGCAAATGTGTCCTTTAAAAGGTATGTGTTCTGTTTAGTCCTCCATCTCACACCTGCCTTTCTGAAGAGATCCCAGGAACCAGCACAGTGAAATCAGAGAAAGAAAGAAGTGATGTTTTGGCTTGAAGCGACAGGGTCAGTTCAGAAAACAGCACCTGAAGCACAGGTTTAACAGCTTCTAATTTAAATCATATATTCTGTACTCTTCCTCCCCTCTGAGACTCGTTAGAAATGCTAATGAAAACAGCAAGCGCAACCACAGCTCTGCAGATTACACACCTCATTCTCAGAGCATGGAGCTCGCTCCTCAGTGGGGGTGAGGTCGGTCTTTAAGTTAAAAAAGGAAATTCTGGTTTGAGCAAAACAGTGCTCGAGAAAGAGAGTGCAAAAATACTGTGTGAAACTTCGTGCTCACATGCTTAACTGACAAAATGCCACTGTAACTTCTGCTTGAACATACAAAACATTTACTCTGGGTCTTATGATCTGAAGACGCTGGAGGCATAAGAGAAAAAACTCCAAAACAAATCCATAACTAATTTCAAGCCATACTCACTTTCTCTGATTACAAAAACAGACTCAAATAAAGAGGCCTAGATTTTGCACTACATTACAGCTGAAGAATGTTGTTTTATTACAGATCAAATAGAAAACACAGCTTCTCATGGGTGTGAGCATACAGACACAAAAAGAACCCAGATCCAACCTAAGAAGTCCCCAAGTTGCTCTGCCATTAAATCATCAGCTCCTGGAGCACCAACATTCTGTGTATCAATACTTCAAACAAAAGACAAGAGCACTAGAATCTGCTGAATTGAGATACAAATCACAGAAATACATCCTGGTGCTTCTTTAATGCTTGCTGTGTATGAGAAATGCTTTCCCTTTGACAAAATTCTTCCTACATGCTTAATGTTCAGTTAAATTTTATTCTGTTCATCAAATCAATCTGACGCACAAAATACAAGAAAGCGTAAGAAATGTCAGTGAGGAAAGATGAAAGTAGTTTGAATGATCTGCCCAATGGTGGGAAAATACAACAAATGGCAAGAAGTGTACCTACAAAGGCAAAAAGAAGAGAAGCAAAGTACAGTCCAAATGCCTTGTGTTTATTTTGGGGATGTAACAAGCTATAACCAAATTTAGCCAGACTATGGTCAAAGCTGACAGAAAGTAATCAACACAGAAAAAAACTGAGGAAAACATACTACCAACCATCAAGGAGGTAATTTAAATGGATATATCCAATGGTAAAAAATCATGACGAATACCACTTGGTAAGGGGTTTTTTTCCTTTTTATCTTTTTACCATTCATGTATGAGCATTAATAAAAAAACATGCAGGGGAATTCCAGGCCAAAACCTCTATTAAAGGTAAACTAAGAGTGAACATCTGTAACCTGTAAGAAAATTAATCCTAACATGTAATTTATCTCGAACCAGCTACTGTTTACATTCCATATATTGTTATTCAGTACTTCCATTATTTGAATAAAAAATAATCTGTAAGGACACATTATCTGCTTTAAAAATTATTAGGCATTTTACCGTCCATCACTTGGAGGACTTGTCTCGATGCCCTGAAATAAGAAATTGACCAAAGTTGAGATTTCCCAACCATTTGCTTATTTCCTCAGCCTTTTCAAGCAGCAATTATTATTCTTTACCTAGCAGTAAATACTTGAAAAAATCCCTCAAAATAGACAAATTAAGCCACAAAGTACACTGAAATCTAGGTTTAGTCAGATTAGGCTAGTTACTATTTAACGGAAATGAGGAGCTTCCTGTTGTCAGGGCAAACAGAGCGACTTGCATTTCAAGCTGCAGTGTTTTGTGCTCCTGCAAAGATCTGTGCCACAACTTTTAGGTCGACAGTATTCCACATGAAATTAGCTTCCAGGTGAAATAAAGACAAGTATGTAAATGTACCAGAATACAGGTTCCTTCTTACTGCCTCTAAGCATGTTCCAAATTCCAGAATACCCTTCTCTTCTTACTGCCTCTAAGCATGTTCCAAATTCATCAAATTTTGCCATCAAATAAAGGTCTTGGACCTCCTTCTACTGCAAAACTCCTCCTCTCTGGATTTTTTTTCCATACCTATTCCTGCCTAGAGCCTCATTAAACTTTTATGCCATTTATATGAAGACAGCAGATGATTCCCATCTCATAGAAGAGACTTCTGTGATGAAGCTACTGCCTCTAAGCATGTTCCAAATTCATCAAATTTTGCCATCAAATAAAGGTCTTGGACCTCCTTCTACTGCAAAACTCCTCCTCTCTGGATTTTTTTTCCATACCTATTCCTGCCTAGAGCCTCATTAAACTTTTATGCCATTTATATGAAGACAGCAGATGATTCCCATCTCATAGAAGAGACTTCTGTGATGAAGCAGTGAAGAACATCCAAATACTTCCTCCTATTACTTGAGTAGCTGATGCCCTTGAGGATGTGTTTTTCTCCTCGTCAATGTAATTTCTTTTAAACAAGGCAAATGTAAAACTGCATCATGTTCATGCAGTAATGTAACTGCATCCTATTACATGCAGTGCCTGTATCATTTCTTTATTTAATCTCTGACGTCTGCAAATACATGATGTTACATTTTTGCACTATATACAACACCTTTACGGGTATGGCACAGCCTCACCTATGATGCCCAGCAATACCTGCCTTGGGTCTACCAACAAAAAATGGTAACTCTGGACCTTGCAGTGATGCCACAAGCAATTAGGTTCAGATCAGTGACTTTTTTCATGTCAGACCTGCGGTCTGTGGTAACCAAAAGGCTAGTCGGCTGTCAGAAGGGCTGCAAGCACTTAGCTCCACTATCAGTGCTCTTTCAAAGCAAATTTCTATTTAGAGCTGACGAGAAATAAAGAGCTGGCGGCAGCCAACCCAGATAGTGAGTCCAAACAACAGCTCATCTGGTGTATCAGACCGTTCAGAGAAGTTTTGACTGGGCAGATCGTAACGGGAGCAGTCTCACTAGTCAGTGAAAAACAAGATGTGCAAACGGAAGCCTCACTCGGACTGAGTTTTGCCTTACCCAGTGTATTTACACCTATTTGCGGTCAGGTAAGACTGTAGAGACGCAGAGACCTCCAGCGTGGATGGTCTGACCACCCAGGTTTCTACAAAGGAAAAGTCCGCGCTGCACTGTGACCTCTCTTATCTAACTACTAGCATGCAAATAAGATAAAACTAATTCTACTGGCAGAACTTCAGAACTTTTGCTAGCAGTATTTCGAACCCAAACTCGCACCTCTCAGAAACGTCTGGCTTTTCCAGCACGGTGCAGACTCCAGCT